>NW_022437656.1:0-27474 GCF_009761245.1 Sapajus apella
CCCCTTGCTTTGCAACACCTAATCTTTCCAATGTGTAAGAAATGAAGTACAAATCCTTGGCATCAAAGAGTATCTTTTAAAAGCAGACTGAGTTCCACTTCCAATGCTCACTACCTATGTTATCTTTGGCAGGTTATGGTCTCTAAATTTTCATATCCACAAAATGAGCATACTAAAAGAACCTATCTTCTAGGATTGCTGAGGACTACGTAAGAAACTCAATGCCAGGAACCAGGACAAAACCCAGCACTCGAGGTAAACTATTATCCTGTGCTGTCTCATCTACCTAGAATGGCCTACTCTTCAATAGGAGCAGATTACTAAGCTTTTCCTTCACATTACTTTAGAATGATTAACAACAAGAGTTAAAGACAATCCTCTGGTTAATCTTGAACAGACAAAAATTTCAATTAACCAATACATTGCTGTCATAAAATTTTAGTTTATCAAAAATTCACCATCAATTATTTAAAAAATACCTATTTTTTAAAAAAAAAAAAGTTGGGTTATTTTGTTTTGTTTTCCTATTTAAGTTCAGAGAAAAAGAATGAAAACATGATGTAGTTTTTTATAACATAAAATACACATAAATGAAATTTGATCTCAATTGCATATTAACTTTCTAAATATATATACATAACCAAATGAACTCTAGAAGCTTAAGGAAATAAAAGTATGCATCAGACAGGAGCATGACATTCATTCTCAGGTAACACAATCAAAAGACAAAAATCACTGACTTTTCTTTTATCTTTTTCTCTTTTTAAGTAGAGATGAGGTCTCACTATGTTGCCCAGGCTGGTCTTGAACTCCTAGGCTCAAGCGATTCTCCCACCTCAGCCTCCTAAAGTGCTGGGATTACAGGCATGAGTCACTGCACCCAGCCATACTGACTTTAAAATAGATATATAATAATATAAATGTAATAATATAAAACCTACAAAGCCTACAATGAGGAAAAACAGATCAAAAATATTTTTCAAGAGATTAATATATTTATGATACTAGTGCTAATGAAAATTGGTGAGAAGATTCCAATAAACTTACGGATGATGGACAAATGAAGGAGAAAATAAAACTAGAAGAATACTGCATTTGCTTTTCTACTATGGACTATGATGTTAGATTGCAAGTAACCTTATCCTTGTTTTTAAAAAATAAACTTTTAAAAGCAAAAACCTATAAAGTATGATAGAAGTAGTCAACCGAACTGTACTGAAGTCAGTGTAAATCAGTATCTTTTAGAAGTAAATCTGATAATATTTTTCAAAATTAACAAAACCTTCACACCCTCTGACTTTGTAATCCTGCTCCTAGGCCTTTAGCTTAAAGGAAAGAAGCAAAATGATGAACTATACACTAACTGCATTACCTGCAAAATAGTAAGCAATCTAGATGTGCAATTATTAAGAAATAAGTCACTGTAACACTGTATAATCATCTAAAGGTATAAAAACTATAGCAAAAATGAAACATCAAATGTGAAAGCAAATATTCAGCATTACATTTATGCTTTATCATTTAAAATCACTTAGATATGACAAGAGATAAGAAGAAAAATTAAAAGTTTGATTCTTAAAATTTCTTTGACCATTAAGTTGTTTGTAAGATAAAAAGCCTTTTGGAATTGGTCAGGCCCAAACCACTAAGTACACATTTCAAAACTGACTTTTTAGAGGCAGCAACAATCATCAATTTTTCCCCCCAAAATCCTATCACATAGGAGTAAGACAGGCTTTTCTCACAGACCAGCTACATAAATAATTTTAGCCATGCTATTAGCCAGCTGCGACCTTCTTATATTAAAATCTCATTTTACCATCAAAACTTAACCATATGTGAGATGTCTCTACGGTGATCAGAAGCCACTTGTTATGGGGCATCTGGAGAGAGGGCCCCAAGCACTGATGTTAAAACTATCTGGCTGAGTGGAATAGTGAAGGTTAGGTTTCTCTTATATCTCCAAATGAATTATCATGTTTCTCAGCCACAAGGGTTCTAAGTCCCTAGAAGTGGCAGCTATGGATTCAAAGAGGGATAAAGTGCAAGCAGATTTGCACTCCCTCTGAAAAAAACTAGCAACTCCTTCATTTCACCCCAAAGCACCATGGAGTAGCAAAAAACGCACAATCATAAGGTCAGGAGATATGAAATATAGGTCAGCCTAAGCAATCCCGAACAAGTTATTTGTCTTTTCAGGCTGGAGCTGTTTAATGCTAAAATTTTTAAAGTTAAACCAAATAATCTGTTAATTCTTTCAAGTTCAATATTCTATTAATTTAATAGACTCTTTATTCAGTACACTTCCAATTCGCTCACAACCCCCATTAGAATTGTAAAACAATTAAAATTTAGAATTAGGAGACTGGGAGCAAAAGTGAAATACAAAGATGGTCAAACCTGGATTGTAATCCTTGCCTTCCCTTTCTACCTGCATGACTTTGGGCAAATTACTGCACCTCAAAATAAAGTTGTAGGACCAATGAAGCAGCAATCCTTATTGGTCATGCCCTTAAATTCCTGTGTCATAAAGTGAATTTTTTTTTTTTTTGAGACGGAGTTTCACTCTTGTTCCGCAGGCTGGAGTGCAATGGCGCGATCTCGGCTCACGGCAACCTCCGCCTCCTGGGTTCAGGCAATTCTCCTGCCTCAGCCTCCTGAGTAGCTGGGATTACAGGCACACACCACCATGCCCAGCTAATATTTTGTATTTTTGGTAGAGACGGGGTTTCACCATGTTGACCAGGATGGTCTCGATCTCTTGACCTCGTGATCCACCGGCCTCAGCCTCCCAAAGTGCTGGGATTACAGGCGTGAGCCACCGCGCCCGGCTATAAAGTGAATTTTTAAAAACATAACTGGGATTTCATTCCTAAACAGCAGAAATTTTTGCTCCATTTTTGGATACTTAACCTTGTGCATTCTTCTTTTCTAAATTATCTGATGCTGAATACAGTGGTCTAACATATTTCACCTATCTTATAGCTATATTCAAGACTCGGATTATTTGTCAAAAACGCATTGAGTAAATGGTTTTTGAGCATTTGCACCACACTGTGTTAGAGTTGCAAAGTTCTGTTCCCTTAAGAAGCCCAAAAACCAGGCTGGGCACAGTGGCTCAGGCCTGTAATCCCAGCACTTTGGGAAGCCACGGCGGATGAATCACCAGGTCGGGAGTTCAAGACTATTCTGACCAACATAGCAAAACCCCATCTCGACTAAAAATACAAAAAAATTAGCCAGGTGTGGTGGAGTGCAACTGTAATCCCAGCTACCGGGAAGGCCGAGGCAGGAGAATCTCGCGAATCCAGGAGGCAGAAGTTGCAGTCAGTTGAGATTAAAGCATTGCACCCTGGCCTGGGCAACAGTAAGAGGCACCCTCTCAGAAGAAACAAAAAATGAAGAAGCCCAAAAACCTGGTGGAGACAGACATACAAACAATCATTAACTACCGGTTATCAAATACTAATGGCAAAATGTACAAATCAGTTAAGACAAGAGGGATGAGCTGTCTAGACAAGCCTCAGAGATAACACTTTAGTAAGGTCCTCAAGGGCAAGTTGTTTACTAGGTAGAGAATTCTCAACAAAGGAACACTGAAAAACCACAGAGGAAGATGCTATCTTCAGAGAACTGCAAGCAGTCTTATACGGAGAGGGCAGGCATAATGGTAGAAGATGACACTAGAATGTTGACAAATACCACTAATCAGGAAGGACTTTGAATTTTATCGATATAAACTATGGAGTCACTGAAGGACTTCTAAATATGGATTCAAAGTCCTTTCTTCCACCATACAGTCAAAGGAGTTGAGTCAAAGCAACAAAAACGCGGGTCTGAATGTGGAAAGGTAGAATTTTTACAGAATTCTTAATGGAGACTTTCTGCTTGCTTTCAGGATGGCTTCTAGCGCCTTCTTAACTACGGCTTATTAATACGATGCTGAAGTACCACAGTATGAATTATGGCTAAAAGGTTCAACAAAGTGTGCATTTTTAACCTGAAGATTATTTGAACCCAATGTGTTGAGAACACAAACGAAAACAAAAAATAACAGTAAAGAGTTTTCATAAATTAAGAGAAGCAAACAGTAATGAAGTCCAAGAGAAAGAACACTGATTTCAGGCAAACGCTCAGGAATATTTACATCGTTATCATATACTGATGACGGATAAGATGTTTTGTACCTATCTTTTGCAGGAGAGCATCTTAAGTTCCTTTTGGTTAAAGAGCAGCTGCCATCTATAAAGTCTCTAAACTAGTCTAAAAGAGGATGCTCTAAAAACTCTGGCCAAATCTATAGGCTCTGTTAGATTTTAATGCTCGGGAAAAAAGGAATGCCTTTCATACAGCCATTTTGAAAAGATTAAAGCTCAATTTCTCAAATATAGGAGTGAGCAACCAACGTTCTAATCTGAGGCCACAGGGTCCTTGCATCAGTCATTTCCACCCGCTAAGGCCTAGTCTGGGAGCAGCCAGCCTCATTGGCCGGGGAGCCCACACAGATGAATATGCAATTATTGAAATGAAAACTTCAGCTTCACCACCAAGGGCCACCACAAAGGAGTCCTTTCATTCCTCCTTTTACTTTCGCAAGAAAGTAGGTGCATTAAAAATAAAATGTATACATGAAGAATACAATTCAGGAAATGCCAACTGGAAAAAATAAAAATTAAAAATAAAATGCATGAAAATACATGTCTAAAGAGAAGAGAGAAGATCTGAACCTACGGCAACAGTGTGCCCCGCCGAAGTTTCACCTCAGGATGTGTTTTAGGGTATGTCTTTGATTTAGCCCCGTAATTTAAAAAAAAAAAAAAAAAACCTCACTCCTTCGGGGCGCCCCGGTACATTCCTCATCCACCCTCACAGGCTACCAGGCTCTGAAATCACTGAGTACCTCAGCCTCGCCCTGATTTCCCCTGAAAGGTGGCGGCATCCGCGGCCCGAGGCCCCACACTGTCAGACGCAGGGAGGGCGCCCTCCAGCCTCCCGGGTCCGCGCCCGCCCCGCATCCGCGGGGAGCTAGAGAGGCTCACCCTGGAGGCCGAGGGACACGAGGGCGCCACCACCTCAGCCCAGGAGCCCGGGCCTCCGCCCCGCCCCGGACTGCGCGCGTAGACCTGGGCTGCCCCCGGCGACCCCGGGCCCGACTCCGGCCCTGAGCCCCGCTCTCAGCGTGCGGGGGTCACGCTGCCTCCTCTTCCGCGGCCCGGCAGCAGGCCGCCCAGCGACCTGCGGGCCCGAGGACAGAAGGTGAAGCTAGGGCCTCCGGTCACATCTCCGCCGTCCCCGCCGCCTGAGGCGCAGCTCCCAGCACCGCCTCCTCCGCCTGAGGAAGAGCCAGACTCCAAATCCGCGGCGCTCCTCCCTCTGCCGGCGCCGGCCCGCACGCCGCCCTCAAGCGCCCGCGAAACGGGCGCGCGCAGCCCCGCCCCACCGAGGGACCTTGCGCAGGCACGACCCTCACGGGGCTACTGAGGCCACCCCCACCACAAGATCCGGCCTCAGCCCACCTCTGGCCCCGCCCCGCCCTCGCACCAGACTTTCCCAAGCCCCGCCCCACTGCGGGCCCCGCCCCCTCCACTGACCTTGCTTGGCTGCTTCCTGGCTCAGGTTTTTGCTCGGTCCACGCAGTGACGCCAGTCTTGCGGACGACCTCACCTCTAGCGGTCCCATGGTCAAACCTGACAGCTCCTTCTCCAGGATGTGAAAAGTGAGGAGTGGTCTGAGAATTGGGCAAGACTGAACCACGCACCTGCCTTCCGCTTCAAAACACAGGATCTTGCTAAGGCTGAGGGGAAGGGGCACCCCAAATGCTAATCTGGTTTTCTTTTTTCTTTCTTTCTTTTCCTTTTTTTTTTTTTTTTTTGAGACAGAGCCTCGCTCTGTCACCCAGGTTGGAGTTCGGTGGCGCTGTCACAGCTTACTGCAGCCTCCTGGGCTCAAGCGATTCTCTCGCCTCAGGCGTGCATCTCCACGCCTACGAAATAATTACATCTAAGACCAAACTGGTCAAAGTAAACTGTCACATATTGACCTAAATACACAGCTAATTTTTGTATTTTCTTTTTAGAGACGGGGGAGTGGTCTCACAGGCTGGTCTCAAACTCCTAGGCTCAAGCAGTCCTCCCACCTTGCCCTCCCAAAGTGCTGGAATTACAGGCATGAGCCACTGCTCCTGGCCGATGTGGTTTCCTTTGCCAGAAACCAGGTCCTCTGGGCCGTCCATCTCCCAGAGGCCATCTCTTCCCCTCTTTTCTTCCTGGACCACGGCCAGCCCTGCCCCTGAGGGTCCTCAGCCTGGAAGCTTTCCGGGCCTGACCGGCTGTTTAAAGCGCTGGAGCTGCTCTTATCTGGTTGTAGACTTGCAGTTCTCTTAAATCCTTGTCCGCCCCAACAGCTCAATTGCAATAAATAACATTTCAGGAGAACTGCTTGAAAAATAACAGTTCTTTTATGTCTCCAGATCAGTGATACTCAAATGGGAAAAGCAGAGGGAATGCCTGATTTGTATGAGCACATTTCATTTAACAATATACCTTTATATTTAGAAAATAACGTCTTTTAAATATCAGTCCTTAAAAGATTTTATTGGGCAAAAATGTGCGTGCTCAAAATGTTGAGAAAGAGGTCTAAGCGCTGTGCAATTTATCTTTGGATTGAATGAGATTAGAAAAGCAAATACCAGGCTAGACGTGGTGGCTCACGCTTGTAATACCAGCAATTTGGGAGGCTGAGGCGGGCACATCAGGAGTTCGTGTCCAGCCTGACCAACATGGCGAAACCCAGTTTCTACTGTTGCAGAAAATTTTACCTGACAAGAAACTCAAGCATCACTCAAGGGAACGGAGGAGCACAATTTATTACGCTGGCGGGCCCAGAAGGGTTCACACCCAAAAGTCTGGACCCCGGCTATGAAAAGTACACCGTTTTTATAGGTGAAGGGGCAGGGGAAGTAACTCAGAACTTTAGATAACCAGCAGGTTTTAGACAACGCAGCAGTTTTCCTTAAGGTTTTCAGCTAGTAAGCAATAAGCTGAGATACAGAAGCAGAAAGAGGCAATTATTAGCAGAAAACGGGCAGTTTTAAAATAGGGAAGTTGCTGACTACTTGCTAACAAAATCCTGTGCAAAACTTCCACTTCACTGCTACAGAGATTAGCCAGGCAGGTGACACGTGCCTGTAATCCCAGCTGCTCAGGAGGCTGAGGCAGGAGAATCACTTGAGGTTGTAGTGAGTCAAGATTGCACCAGTGCACTCCAGCATGGGTGACAGAGCAAGGCTCTGTCACCAAAAAAAAAAAAAAAAGAAAGAAAGAAAGAAAAGCAAGCACCAGATGGAACTCTTCAACATACCCCTCAAGAACATCGTTCAAGCGATGCAGTTATGAAAATGTGCTTTGGGGTTTATGCCACCAGCTAAATTGAGAGATGGTTCAAGAAAGGGCTCCCCACAGCTTATCCTGGGGAATCAGAGATGCTACATTATCAAGCCTCCCTCCGTATGATGATGAGGGAAAGAAACATCTCTCAATTCCCAAAACCAGGAAGAGCTATGCTTCTCTAAACTGCTAGGTTGTTGTCTTGGATTGATTGCCTGATTACTTGAGGTGATCATGTGTTCTTTTATCTGTGGCAGTTGTGACATACTCAGTCACCTTTCCCCTCCTCCTCCACAAGGTTAGAAGGCTTACTGGGTGCTTGCTGCATACAAGTATTTCCCAGCTTCATCTAATTTTCCTATTCCTATTTTGTCTTTATCTCAATATTCTCATTTCCTTGGTTGTTACCATGTCACATGAATTCTATTTCTATTAGCCATTTGATTCCCAATGTACAGAATTTTAATTTACGGAGATGACTAAAATGACTCGGGGGTGTCAATACATTGAAAGAAGAATTTTATTACCTACATTTCTCAAGGGCTGGGAGTGTGCCTCTCCATACAGGGGTACATGGAGAAGCACCAGGTTTGGTCAGGAGACAAGAGCAAAAGTGAGGAGAAAGGCCAGAAATTTAATTGAAATTTCTGGTGGAAAGGCAAGACAAGGAAGGGGAAAAAGCTTGGGATTAGCTGGTTTGAGTAACGTCAGTGAGCTCTGGGCTCTTAGGGTGGTCTCTAGTTGGCTGGTACTTGGCCTTGGGTGACTTAGGAAAGGGGAAATATTGGCTTGGTGTGAGAGAATTACATAAAGAGAGTGGTTTGAACTACGGACTTGGGTTTGGTTGGAAGGCTTGCAAAATGATTTTTACACACTCACAGAAGGTAGATTTCAGGGGAGGCGTAAACAACTTTGACCATTAGTTTGGCTTTGTAATTAATGGATGTCAGCTAGACAAATACAGAATCTGAAAAAGAAAAAAAAAAAAAAAACGCAAGCCAGGCGTGGTGACTCATGACTGTAACCTCAGCACTTTGAGGGCTGAGGCGGGAGGATCCCTTGAGCTTACAAGTTCAAGATCAGCTTGGGCAACATAGAGACCTCGTCTATGAAAAAAAAAAACATTTACCCAGGCCTACTGGCATATGCCTGTACTTCTGGCTATTCAGAAGGCTGAGGCAGTAAGTTTACTTGAGCCCAGGAGGCTGAGACTACAGTGAGCTATGATCATGCCACTGCACTCCAGCCTGAGTGACAGAGCAAGACTCTGTCTCAAAAAAAACAAGAAAAACAAAAAGAGGCTAGGAAAACATTCCCATAATTCTAATACATGTATGTACATACTTAGCAGACTCACAGTAGCATTTTAGTGTATTTTCCTAATTTTATAAGCATCCTTGATATATTTTATTTGTTTCGAGTTAATTTTCCTGGGCCACTTTCTTTTTTTTTTTTTTTTTTGAGACGGAATGTCGCTCTGTCACCCACACTGGAGTTCAGTGGTGCGATTTGGGCTCACTGTAGCCTCCACCTCCCAAATTCGTGCAATTCTCCTGCCTCAGCCTTCTGAGTAGCTGAGATTACAAGCATGTGCCACCACGCCCAGCTTATTTCTGTATTTTTAGTAGAGACAGGGTTTCACCATGTTGGCCAGGCTGATCTCAAACTCCTGACCTCAAGTGATCTGCCTGCTTCAGCCTTCCAAAGTGCTGGGATTACAGATGTGAGCCACCGCACCTGGCCTGCCCATCCTCCATCTTCAAAACCAGCAAGAGTAGTTTGAGTCCTTCCCACATTGCATCACTCTGACCTCCTCTTCTGTCTCAGTCTTCTACTTCTAAGGTCACATGATTATGTTAGATCCAACTGGGTGCTCTAGAATAATAACCTTATTTTAAGGCCAGTTGATTAGCAGCCTTAATTCCATCTGCAACCTAAATTCTTCTTGGCTGGCATCCTCTTGATGTAAGAGAGAGACATTCTTTCCGGGGAAGTTTTAGAGTTCCATGACTAATAGTACAATGAAACATTTGTCAGAGCCCCAGTAGGAGATGATTCTGGAGACCATCCCAAAACAGACAAGCTGGGTGCAATTTCACACAACTGTAATTCCAGCTACTTAGGAGGTTGAGGCTGGAGGATTGCTTGAGGCCAGGAGTTCAAACCCCACCTGGGCAACATAGCAAGACAATGTCTTTTAAAAATAAAATACAAAAATACAACAGATGAGACACTCTGATGAAATCTCCTGGCTAGGCATGGTGGCTCAAGCAAGAGCTTTGGGTGGCTGAAGCAGGAGGATAACTTAGGCCAGGAGTTGTGACCAGCCTGAGCAACATAGAGAGACCCCCACACATCTCTACAACAATAAAAATTAATAAAAGTTATCTGGCTGTGTTGGTGCACCCTTATAATTCTAGCTACTCAGGAGGCTGAGGTGGGAGAATTGCCTGAACCCAGGAGTGTGAAGCTGCAGTGAGCTATGATTGCACCACCACACTCCAGCCTGGGAAACAGTGAGACTCCTATCTGTAAACAAATAAGAATAAAAGAGAAATCTCCTCCTTTCATCTCACAGGTATTTACTGAGCATCTACAGCACTGTTCTGGATTAAGTCATGAACAGGGTCACAAGTCAATAGGATTGACATTCTAGAAAAATCACCAGTTCTCCACAGAAGGCAGTCTGAGGATGGAAACTCTTGGCTCTCACAGTCACAGAAAGTTTTCCCTTTGGGCCCTAACTTCTCTTCCTTTGGATGCCCTGATGCCTCCTGGATCTAGAATCTGGCAACAAGGAGCATCTTCAGCAGTAAAAGACAGAGTATCCAAGATCTGGCCTCCTGGATGAAGTTGGAGAAATCCTGCTTCTAACCATGAAGATGACAAAAGGGAGCAAAGTAGAATAAATTCATTCCTTTAATACCCTAAATTTCTGGGCCCAAGCCCAGAAAAGTGAAGAACAACATATTCGTCAGGGTTCTCTAGAAGGACAGAACTCACAGGGTAGCTGTTTATTAGGGTGTATTGACTCACATGATTGCAAGGTGAAGTCCCACAATAGACCATCTGCAAGATGAGAAGCAAGGAAGCCAGTCAGAGTCCCAAAGCCTCAAAGGTTGGGAAGCCAACAGTGCAGCCTTCAGCAAGAGCCCCGGGCAAATCACTGGTGTATGTTCAAGAGTCCAAAAGCAGAAGAACTTGGAGTCTGATGTTTGAGAGCAGGAAGCATCCAGCACGGAAGAAAGATGAAGACCAGAAGACTCAGCAAGTCTAGTCCGTCCATCTTCTCCTGCCTGCTTTATTCTAGCCATGGTAGCAGCTGAAGAGATGGTGCCCACCCACACTGAGGGTGGGTCTGCCTCTCCCAGTCCACTGACTCCAATGTTAATCTCCTTTGACAACACCCTCACAGACAAACCCAGGAACAATACTTTGCATCCTTTAATCTAATCAATTTGACAATATTAACCATCACAAGTTTACCCCTTGTCAACCTGAACTCATACACATCTCCTGAAAGCATACATAATCTTCCAATAAAGACAACAATAAGGTCATCATTTTGCCTAACAGAATACAGCTATCCTTCATACAACTGGAAGTGCACTAATCCTTAACCTAAATACTATCACATAAAGTTAACAACACTTAAATGCTGATATGAAATCAATAAATCTTATGTCACATGATAAACAAAAAATAAAGGAAATAAAATGAAGATATTTTCTTAGTACAAGTGTATACATGCACAAACACGTTCTTAACAAAACAAGGAGGAAATATGGCAATTACACTCCTCATTGCTGCAACTGGTCATGTGGTTGTTGTTGACTACATTCTTCTACTACTCACTCTATATTCTCCTTGACCTCAGCAAGCACCTCTGCAGGTCATGGTTTTTTACCTGGTAGGGTGACCCAAACCTTCACTCCTGAAGGGTCTGGGCTATTTGTAGTCCTGCCTGAATTGGGTTGTTGTAGTTTCCCATTAACCTTAATCACAGGTCATGGTAATACTAAGAGACACTCTAAGGGATCTCCTATATTCCACTCATACTCTTCCTTACCTCCATTGTGGAGTAGTAGACTGACTTCATCTTGATAATCCGGCTCAATCACCCCAGCCAACACGTAACTTCCTTCTTAGCCTGCTGACTTAGAGGTAGGAGGAGCCCAAAGTGGCCAGGTGGCAATCTTCCAGTTTCATGGAATCATTGTTGTGTCTCCTGGTGGCAGCATTCCTCCCTCAGGAACGAAAACCTCCAAGCTAGCAGAACATAAAGTTGCAAAACAGGAAGCACAAATTTTGCTGGTGGGTCACTAGGGGTGATGAGGAGTGGAGAAAATGGGGAGTGGTGTCACTTCCACTCCAATCCTTGATCCCTGAACCCATGAATTCTGGTCATGGGAGCAACAGTATCATACATTGCACACTGATTCTGGAGAACTTTTTCCCAGCCCTGGAAAGTACTGTCACCTAGTTGGTATTGTAATTGTGACTTTAAAAGGCCATTCCACCATTCTATCCATACAGCTGCTTCAAGATAATAGAGGTCATGGTAAGCCCAGTGAATTCTGTGAGCATAAGTCCACTGCTGCAGTTCTTTAGTTGTAAAGGGAGTGCCCTGGTCAGAGGCAATGCTGTGTGGAGTAATATGATGGCAGATAAGGCATTCTGTGTGTCCAAGGATGATAGTCTTGGCAGCAGCATTGCATACAGGATAGGCAAACCCATATCCGGAGCAAGTGTCTATTCCAGTGAAGACAAACCACTGCCCCTTCCATGATGGAAGAGGTCCTATATAATCAACCTGCTACCAAGTAGCTGATCACCCCAAGGAATGGTGCCACATCAAGGGCTCAGTGTTGGTCTCTGCTGCAGGAAAATTGGGCACTCACTGGTAGCCATAGCCAGGTCAGCCTTGGTGAGTGGAATTCCATGTTTCTGAGCCCGTGCATAACCTCCATCCGTGTCACCATGGCCTCTTTGCCTGGCCACAGAAGGCACCATGCCTATACATTGGCATCCTTCCCCTCATCTCTCATGCAGAGTTCACAAAATAACAGCACTAGATAAAATTCTGCCAACAGGTATGTTTCATTTGGTCACACAGTGATTTTTAAAAATTGAATTCATTGCCAAAATTTAAAAATTGATGATTTCACATATTTTAAAAATTCACATTTTCAGTTCTCTCCAATTGGCCAGAAGTCTACAAGGCCCTTTTGTCTACACTGACTCCATCCACTCATTTGGTTGCCTGTTTCCTGTAAGCATTGCAGTTTGTGATCCTGCTATAGAGGTTCCAGAGAGAAGATGGATTCTACATGATTTGGTTTACAAATTTATGGAGAGTTCACATTGCTTTTATGATTTCCTAAGGAAAAATTAAATTAACAGGATTGTGAACCTCATATGCATTAGATATTTTTTACAATGGTTGTGGTAAAATACATGTGAAGTCTACCCTCTTAACCATTTTTAATTATATAGCTAAGTAGTTTACGTACACTCATGTTGCTGTGCAACCATCACTGCCATCCATCTCCAGAACTGTTCTCATCGTGCGAAACTAAAACTCTATATCCATGAAAGAACAATTCCCCATTCCCCTCTCCCCCAGCCCCTGGGAACCACTACTCTACTCTCTGTCTCTATGAATTTGATTACTCTGTGTACTTCACATATGTGGAATCATACGGTATTTGTCTTTTCATGACTGGCTTATATCACTTAGCAGAATGTCCTCAAAGTTCATTCATATTGTAGTATGTGTCAGTATTTTTCTTTTTAAGGGTGAATAACATTCCATTGGATGTATAAACCACATTTTGCTTATCTGTGCATCCATTGAGGGACACTTAAGTTGATTCCATCTTTTGGCTATCATGAATAATGCTACTATAAATATGATTGTGCAAATACCTCTTGAGGACTGTGCTTTCCATTCTTTTGATTATTTACTCAGAGGTGAAATTACTGGATTGTATCATATTTTTTTTTTTTGAGGAAATGCCATACTGATTTCTACAGCAGTGTGTGAGTCCATTCTTGCATTGCTATAAAGAAATACCCGAGACTGGGTAATTTACAAAGAGGTTTATGTGACTCACAGTTCTACAGGCTTAATAGGAAGCATGGTGCTGGCATCAGCTTGCCTTTTAAGGAGACCTCAGGAAGCTTACAGTCATGGCAGAAGATGAAGGAGGAGCAGGCACATCACACGGCAAAAGCAAGGACAAGAGAAAGAGTAGAGGGGGGATGCCACACACTTTTAAATGACCAGATCTCTTATGAGCTCAGAGCAAGTGCTCACTTATCACCAAGTGGATGGCCAAACTATTCATGAGGGATCCACCCTCATTATCCAAACACCTCCAACCAGGCCCCACCTCCAGCATTGGCCATTACAGTTCAACATGAGATTTGGCGGGGACATATGTCAAACTATGTCAGTGACATAGACAGATCTGCAAAAGACAAGAAATATGTTTTTCTTATGAGAAACAAATTAAATATCATATAATAAGAAGCAACTGAAGTTAACCATGAATATTAACATGTAGGCTAACAATAGACCCGTAAAAGATTTAATTATTTAAAAGTTCTGAGTTTGACTAGTTTTATAGTCATACATTTGATAATCTCAATGAAAGAAAAATTTCCACCCAAAATTATCAAATTTAATTCAAGGTAGAAGAGATCTGAAATGCCTTTTTAAACTCTAAATAAACTATTGGCCAGGCATAGTGGCTCATGCCTGTAATCCCAGCACTTTGGGAGGCCAAGGCAGGCAGATCACCTGAGGTCAGGAGTTCAAGAACAGCCTGGCCAACGTGGTGAAACACCATCTCTACTAAAAATACAAAGATTAGCGGGGCATGGTGGCACATGCCAAAAATGACAGCTACTCAGGAGCCTGAGTCATGAGAAGTGCTTGAACCTCCGAGGGAGAGGTTGCAGTGAGCTGAGATTGCACCACTGCACTTCAGTCTGGGTGATGGACTCTATCAAAAAAGAAAGAAAGAAAGAAAGAAATTGTTAAAGTTACTAAAAAATTTGTTACAATGAAAGATACTTACATACTTGAATATTTTAAGTACATTATTTCAAGTTTTCAAGGAAAAACTGATTACCACAAGAAAACTGTGAATCAGAAAAATAACTTGTACTAAGAATACTTAAAGAACTCATCAAATTAATAATGAAAAGATAACTGTAATTTTGAAATGGGCAATAGCACTAAATAGACACTTCACAAAAGACATGTAAATGAGCACATGAAAAGTTGCTTAACATCATTAGTCACCAAGTAAGTGAACATTAAAGTTTAATGACATCTCACATCACATTAACATATAAGTTGGCTACGAATTTTAAAGGATTGACAATACCAAATGTTGGAAAGAATATGAAGCAATTGGAGCTCTCTCATATGCTCCTGGTGATAATTTAAAACGATAAAACTATTTTGAAGCTCACTCTGCAGATTTTTATAAAGTTAAACATGTCCTTGCGCTGTGATTCAGCAACTTCAGTTTTAGATATTTACTCGAGAAATAAAAACATAGGTTCACAATATGACTTAAGTGAGGATGTTCAATAAGGCCAAAACTGGAAATAATTACTTGTTTATGAACAGGTAAATGGATAAACAAATTGTGGCATACAAGGTAAGAGTAAGTCAACATTTAAAAGGAATGAACTACTGATATATGTAAGAGAAATCAGACAGGAAAAGGTACATACAGCATTATTTCATTTATATAAAATTCTGCCACAGAAAAAATTAGGCTACGATGATAGAAATCAAAATAGTGGTTGCCTCGGGGGCAGATGGGAAAATGGTAAAGGAAAAGTGGCATGATAATACTTTCTGGGGTCTTGGAAATGCTTTCTGTTTTCATTGACATGGTGGTTTCATTGGGGTATAAATTTGTCAAAATTCATCGAAGTATTCAAACAAAAGTTGTGCATTTTTATATAATAATTATACCTCAATTAAAGAGTATAATTTTTGGCCAGGCATGGTGGCTCATGCCTATAATCTCAGCCCTTTGGGAGGCCTAGGTTGGTGGATTGCTTGAACCCATTAGTTGGAGACCAGCCAGGGCAACATGGTGAAACCTTATCTCTACAAAAATTAGCCTGGCGTGGTGGCATGCACCTGTAATCCCAGCTACTGGGGAAGCTGAGATGGGAGGATCACTTGAGCCTAGAAGGTTGAGGCTGCAGTGAGCCCTGATTGCACCACTGTACTCCAGCCTGGGAGACAAAGCAAGACCCTGTCTCAAAAAAAGAAAAAAGAGTATTTTTAAAAGTCTATTATTTCCTCACTGGTTTAACATTTGTCTATGTCATCTTAATATTTAATATTTATACATTGTCATGTATTACTTTTTAAATTTTTATTTATTTATTTATTTATTTATTTTTGAGATGAAGTCTTGTTCTGTTACCCAGGCTGGAGCACAGTGGCACAATCTCGGCTCACTGCAGCATCTTCCTCCCAGGTTCAGGTGATTCTCCTGCCTCAGCCTCCTGATAGATGCCATATGACCGTAATTTTTTTTTAAGTTGTATTACCTTTTCAAATTCAATGTAGTCTATTTTTGTATGTTAAGATTTTGTATATATTGAGCCATTGTCAAAATGTTTTAAATATAGAAACCCAAATAACATATTTTAATATCTGGTAAAGCTATCCCCCAGCCTCACCAGTTCCTTTTCATTTCTTTTTCCAGGAGTTTTCTGGTTATTTTTGTTCTCTGTTCTTCCAAATCAATTTTATAATCAACTTATCTAGTTCCGGGTGAAAAGGTAGATGGCATTTTTATAGGAATTGCTTTATATTCTTTTTTAAATATTTTTTGTAAAGGCATCTCACTATGTTAATTGGGCTGGTCTTGAACTCCTGATCTCAAGCAATCCTCCAGCCTCAGCCTCTCAAAGGGCTAGAATTACAGCATGAGCCACTTTACCAAGCTGCTTTGCATTTAAATTGGTTTTATAATACCTCATATAAAACCTCATCTTTCAGGGCAGAGTGCGTCACTCTTGTAAACCCAGCACTTTGGGGGACCAAGGCGGGTGGACCACCTGAGTTCGGGAGTTTGAGATCAGCTTGGCCAACCTGGTGAAACCCTGTCTCTACTAAAAATATGTAAATTAGCCGGGCATGGTGACATTTGCCTGTAATCCCAGCTACTCAGGAGGCTGAGGCAGGAGTATCTCTTGAACCTGGGAGGCAGGGGTTGCAGTGAGCTGAGATTGCGCCATTGCACTCCAGCCTTGACAACAAGAGGGAAACTTCTTCTCAGTGAAAAAAAAAAAAACCAAAAACACAAAACAAAAAAACTCTCGCCTTTATGAGATTGGATCTTCTTATCCAGCAACTTGGCATGTCTTCCTATTTTTTCAAATCCATTTTTGTGTTTTCAGAATTATTTTGTGGTTTACATCTCGTGGACATTATCTCTTATTTTTATGCCTGGTATTTTGTATGCTGCAATAATGGGGTCTTGTTTTCCATTTTGTTTTCTGTTTCTAGTTTGTATGCATGAATTTCTTTGGTGTTTTTATGTTAATTTGATTTTAACATTTGGCACTTTACTACATTATCTTGTTTGTATGAGTCTTCTCACCAATTCTTTAAGGTTTTCCAGACATAATCATGACCTCTGAAAACAGCATTTATTGGCTAATGCTGACAACTTTATGTTTCTTGGTATAGGATATAGTGAAATCTTTGTTTTCTTCATTGTTTTAGCAGAAAAGCTAGTAAGATGCTGACTTCTGGGCTATGACATATTTTTTATCATGTTAAGGATATATCTATCAATTCCTAGCTTACTGAATGTTTTGTATTTAAAAAAAATACACAGATTGAATTTGCCAAATGCCTTTTCTACATCTGCAGAGATTATCACATAGTAATGAAAAGCTTTGCATTCTCAAAGTTCAATTTGACATTGAAACATTGCATTCTTTAAATCAACCCCACTTGATCACAACGCTGCTTTTAATCTGCTGTCAGAGTCTTTTTGAGTTTTCTGCATTGAAATCCTTTTTTTTTTTTTTTTTTTTCAGACGGAGTCTCACACTGTCACCCCAGCTGGAGTGCAAAGGCTTCTTCTCTGCTCACTGCAACCTCCGCCTCCTGGTTTAAGTGATTCTCCTGCATCAGCCTCCAGAGTAGCTGAGATTATAGGTGCCTGCCACCACATCTGGCTAATTTTTGTATTTTAGTAAAGATGGAGTTTCACTATGTTGGCCAGGCTGGTCACAAACTCCTGACCTCATGATCCACCCACCTGGGCTTCCTAAAGTGCTGGAATTACAGGCGTGAGCCACAGCTCCCAGGTCTGCATTGAAATTCTTAAGGGAGAACTGTCTGTGGTTTTCTTTTATTGGAATAAAAATCCTTGAAGTTTATTCCAAACCAATCTGAAACGTATTAGAAGAAAAACAATGCAATCTTTGTCAGGTTAGGGGATTAATATTATAAGTGCTTCCTAAAATGAAATGTCCTGAAATAATTTAAGTAACAATGGAATTAGCAGATCTTTAAAGATTATGCAGAGTCCTTTCTGATATCATTTGGCTTAGTGTTTCGTTGTTTCTGTGAAAGAACTATTCAGCTTTTCACTTCCCCCTCAGAAATTAGTTTGTTTAGACTTTCTGTTTCTATTGGTTTTAATTTTACTAAGTTGTGTTTGTCCAAAACAAAATATCCATTTCTTCTAAATTTTCACTTATTTGCACAGAGTTTACAAAGTAATATCTTCTTAAATTGCTTTCTGTTTTTTAAGCTATTATTTCTATATTTACGTATTATCTTTTCTCTTCGTTTAAAGCTAAAATTAGACAACAGCCTGTGTATTTTTTGTGCTTTTCAAATATCTAGCTTTTATATTTACTATATTTACTCTTCTGTTTTCCAAATCATTACTTGTAATTTTATCTTTGTTAACTGTTTTTTGCCTCTCTTGGTTTACTTTGTCATTTTGTTTTCTATTTTGGACATTACATTTATTTGTATTTATGCTTTCATTTTTATTGCATCAGATACCTAAAGCTATACATTTTCCTGTAATAACTGCACCTTGGGAAAAACTTTCAAACCATGCTTTTCCTCTGCTTTCACTCCAACGCAGCAATCCACACAGAAGATGTCTGTGACCAGATGTGTGATCTTCTCCCCACCAACAAGCAGCAGACATCAGCTGCATATAATCCAATTCGATGATACTATTTACTTGGAGATAGTGTCAGATATCACAGATTGAGGGCTCTCAGTCCCTTAGATTACTCTCTCTTTCTTTACACACCCAGTGAGAAGCTGGAGACTCTGGGACTTCTCAGTGATGGGCTTAAACTTGAGGTTACCAAGTGGGCATGGTGGCATGTCTGCAATTCCAATGCTCTGGGAGCAGGAGGATCACTTGACAACAGGAGTTTGCCACCAGCCTGGACAACACATTGAGATCCCATGTCTATTAAATAAAAAAAGTTGGGGTTACCATGACTCCCTCTTTGGGTTTAATTTACTGGAACTGCTTTTAGAACTCAAGGAAACACTTACTTATGTTTAATGGTTTATTATATTTTATTTTATTTCTGAGACAAAGTCTTGCTCTGTTGCTCAGACTAAAGTGCAGTGACGCAATCTCGGCTCCTTGCAACCTCTAAATCCCAGGTTTAAGCAATTCTCCTGCCTCAGCCCCCAGAGTAGCTGGGATTACAGGTGGTGCCACCACACACAGCTAATTTTTGTATTTTTAGTAGAGATGGCATTTCATCATGTTGACCAGGCTGGTCTCAAACTCCTGACCTCCTGATGTGCCCACCTTGGCCTCCCAAAGTGCGGGGATTACAGGCGTGAGCCACCATGCCTGGCCTGATTTTTTTTAAAGGGATGTAACAAAGGATACAGGTGAAGAGATTGTGTAGACAGAGGTATGCCCGATGGGTGTGCCATTCTCCAGGAACCTCCAGGTATTCAGCTACCTGGAACCTCTATGAACTCGGTCCTCTTGGGTTTTTATGGAAGCCTCGTGACCTCAGAATTCTTCCCCAGAGTGTGGAGTGGAATCCTCTCTGGAATAAGGGTCTTATGATCCACAATCAGAAATGAGGAAAGATTAGACTCCTGCCTTGGGGCAGGTGAAAGAAGGACAGAAGGTCAGAGAGATTCTGTTTCCTGAGACCTAACATACCCAACGTTGTAACAGAAAACTAGCAAAGGCTATGGGAGTTATGAGCCAGGACCTGTGGACAAAGAATGATATACATACCGTAACAACACAACTGTTTTAGCATTATCACAGAGATTACATGTCTTGTTTTTATCATTATTTTCAAAAATTTTAAAATTTTATTATTTTATTTTCCAAAGGCCTGCTTAAAAGAGTATTTGTAAATTACCAGGAAAAAGGAAATTTCAGATTAAAAATATCTGTCATTAATTTCTAGTTTTACTGCATTATGATCAGGGAATGCAGTTTTTAATTTTAATTTCCACTCTTTGGAATTTCTTGAGATTTTCTTGGTGGGCTAATATTTGGTCAATTTTCATGAATGTTTTATGGTCACTTAAAAAAGAAGGTAATTTCTCTTTTACAGAGGCACAGAATTGAACATTCTTTGTAAGAATTCAATAGTGTTTGAATTCTGTTCCTCTGTAAAAGAGAAATTGTTGGATCTGTTATTTTGCCGTCCCCACCTAACAACATATAAGAAACCAAAACTGTAAGACGCTAGAGGACAACCTCTAACATGGAAGATAGTGACCTAACGAAATAAACCTGAAAGGACCCGGAAACTGCAAGAAGAACACAATGCCTCTGATACTTCCTTCCTAAAAACTATAAATGATATGTCCAGAGAAATAAGAAAAAAAATTGCGCCGGGCGCGGTGGCTTAAGCCTGTAATCCCAGCACTTTGGGAGGCCGAGGCGGGTGGATCACGAGGTCAAGAGATCGAGACTATCCTGGTCAACACGGTGAAACCCCGTCTCTACTAAAAATACAAAACATTAGCTGGGCATGGTGGCGCGTGCCTGTAATCCCAGCTACTCAGGAGGTTGAGGCAGGAAAATTGCCTGAACCCAGGAGGCGGAGGTTGCGGTGAGCCGAGATCGCGCCATTGCACTCCAACCTGGGTAACAAGAGCGAAACTCCGTCCCAAAAAAAAAAAAAAGAAAAAAAATTGCATCCATGAAGCAAAAATAATTGTCATAAAAAATACAAAATAGTCTTTGGAAATGAAAAAGCAATGATGACAACTCAATAGAAGGGCTAGAAAATAAAGTTGGGAATATCTGCAAATGGGAGCAAACAGAAAAAAAGATTGAGAATAGGAGAAAAAAATGATCTTGAAAGCTTGCCAAATTCCTGGGGCACTAAGGGGAAGCCCCTCCCTGGCAGCTAACCTGTGAGGAGGATTCATGGTGGGACATTGGTTTAAGGAGCTTCCCCACTGGGCCGGGCAGGCAGGGTATGTGACCAACACTGCAGACTCCTTTCCCACTGCTGGGCCTGTGCTGCTGAGTTGCCTCTGGGTGCAGGACGCCCCTTCTCTGGTCTAATATCCCTCCTGGGCACTTGTCTAGAAACTCCTAATGCCCCTTTCTCCATTAAGATCTATTCCAGGCCATATACCGCAGGTGGGACTGTTGAACAATGGCCAGGTTCCCAGACTCAGGAACCAGAGACCTCAGCCCTGTTCCCCACTCCCAGGCTTGTCTTAGGATGCCAGCTCCAAATCTCTCTAGTACCACTCCTACAAACACTCATTGTGCTTCCTTTCTCTCATAATAAGGCTTAAAGTCCTTTCAGGTAAAACTTCTCAAAAAGGAGCTCTAACTGTTAACAAAGAAAAAGTATGTCTTCCCTTTAAGTTAAGGAGAACCCACCAGTCTTTAGAAACACAATGACCAATCTCTACTTCTACTTATGAGAAAGGAAATGAGTCCATTCTTTCCAGATGAGTCACTATTCCTGAAGGTGGACAGAAGGCTACTTGTTAAAGCAGCAATATGCAGGCTTCATTTTTATACCCTAGAAGAAAACATGGAATTCCATGTGGCTCTTAAATGCAGTAAGTGTATGTGTACTGACTGGCCAAACTACCAGGAAGTATATCCCCCTCACCAAGAGGGCATCTTGCTCCGTTGCCCAGGTTGGAGTACAGTGGTGTGATGTCGGCCCACTACAAACTCCACTTCCCAGGTTCAAGTGATTCTCTGGCCTCAGCCTCCTGAGTAGCTGGGACTTCAGGTTCCTGCCACCATGTCAAGCTAATTGTTGTATTTTTTGTAGAGACGGGGTTTACCATGTTGGCCAGTCTGTTCTCAAACTCCTGACCTCAAAGTGATTCACCTACCACAGCCTCCAAAGTGTTGGGATTACAGGTATGAGCCACCACCCCTGGAAACTACCAGAAAGTATCTTTAAGTAAGAAAAAACAAGTTTCCCTCTACTGGGGAAGAGCACAGCCCAACCATCTTGCTCTAATCCTGGCTCTGCCACTTCTCAATTCCATGTTGTGAGGTTTTGGGCAAGCTACTTTATTTCTCTGTCCCCCAGTTTTCATATCTGTAAATGGGGATTAAATTAGGTTACTATGAGAATTAAGTGAGTTTACTTACATACACCTGGCACATAGGAGGTGATAAATAACTAGATATTACAACATACTCCATTATGTGAAAAATTTAAGATGTTATCAAGAAATAGACTCACTGTCTGATGCACATAGAAGACAATACTGGCGCACCAGCTTTTAAAAAAATAAAACGCTTTATTGCAAGATCAACCAGCAAGGAGATAGAAGCCTGGACTCAGATCTGTACCCCACATCTGGGGGTTAGGTAGAACAATTTTTTGTTATTGTTGAGACAGATCTCACTCGGTTGCTCTGACTGGAGTATAGTGGTACAAACACTGCAGCCTTCACCTCCCAGGCTCAAGCCATCCTCCCACCTCAGCCTCCTGAGTCGCTGGGACTACAGGCACATGCCACAACAGCTGGCTAATTTAAATTTTTTTTTTTTTTTTGAGATGGAGTTTTGCTCTTGTTGCCCAGGCTGGAGTGCAGTGGTGCGATCTCAGCTCACTGCAAGCTCCACCTCCTGGGTTCAAGCAGTTCTCCTGCCTCAGCCTCCCTAGTAGCTGGGATTACAGGCAAGTGCCACCACACTCAGCTAATTTTTGTATTTTTGGCAGAAACGGGGGTTTCACCATTTTGGCCAGGCTGGTCTTGAGCTCCTGACCTCAGGTGATCTGCCCACCTTGGCCTCCCAAAGTGCTGGGATTACAGCTGTGAGCCACCATGCCTGGCCATTTTTAAATTTTTTGCAGAGACAAGATCTCACTATGTTGCCCAGACTGCTCTTGAACCCTGGGCCTCAGGTAATCCTCCTGTCTCAGCCTCCCAAAGTGCTGGCATTACAGGTGTGAGTCACTGTGACTGGTCTAATATATATATATATTTTCTTTTTTGAAATGGAGTTTTGCTCTTGTTGCCCAGGCTGGAGTGCAATGCTGTGATCTCAGCTCACCACACCTCTGCCTCCTGGGTTTAAGTAATTCTACTTCCTCAGCCTCCTGAGTAGCTGGGATTACAGGCATGTACCACCATGACTGGCTAATTTTCTATTTTAGTAGATACAGGGTTTCTCCATGTTGGTCAGGCTGGTCTCCTACTCCTGACCTCAAGTGATATGACCGCCTTGTTCTCTCAAAGTTCTGGGATTACAGGTATGAATTACCACGCCCAGCCAGTAGATTTTTTTAAATAAAAATAGTAATATATTTTCATTTTATTATTATTTTTCTTCTTCTTCTTCTTTTTTTTTTTTTAAAGAAACTCAGCCTATCAACATGAATTTTAAGAGGACACAGTTCAGCCCATAACGGCAGGGAAAGAGAATTTCCTTTATTTGACTATAACTAATCTGGATTTTTTTCCTGAGTGTCTATTTGCTGTTTTTGAGAAAAAATAATTATAAGATACGAATCCACTTAAAACTGGATATAGGTGATCTTTGGAGTAATACCGCTTAAGAAATCTTCAATCAATTTTGGATAAAAAGGTCCAAGATCCCAATGGCTGCCTCCATTTTCGCTTTTCTCTCTAAGATGGCATCAAAATACATGGAGAGAGGTTGTAGTTTTCAAAACCTTATGCCAGCATTTGGGAGAAGTTGTGCTCCTGCACTAGGAAAAAGTGGAGTTGAGCAGCTGTTTTGGGACAAATGGACATGCCAAAAGCCCATGGGACCAGGTAATATTTAAAAACAGAACAAAACAGAACAAAAACTATGGCAGCAGGGAAAAATGGGGGTCATCAAGAGGGATGTTTCCTGCTTCCTCTGGTTGTTGAAGCAGTATCCCCTGCCTACTCTTCCAGGCAGAAGACTCCAGCGACTGTGACAAGAAAGGTTTCTGAGTAGCTCTTCCTGGACGCTCAGCCTCATTCTCAGCTCTTGCAAACACAGTGGACCTCTCTTAGGTCTGTCTGCCATTCCACTCCGTCCCATCCTGGGAAGCTGGCCCCGTAATGAGCCAGGTAAGAAAGGGATGGTGGATGATCCCCAGTCTAGAAGAATGGAGGACATTGTGGGGAGGACTCTCAGTAGAGGAGGTAGGGATTCCCAGTTGCCATGCCGAGGGTATAGCAAATATGGCTTATGTGAGTTGGCATCTGCCTCAGCCTGACATTGTGGATAGGGCTCAGAAGCAGCTTCTCTAAGCAGCACGGACACCCTAAGTCAGTTGGCAGCCCCTGAGAACTTCCTGACCCATCGGGCTTAGAGCTGGGTCGGGGACCAGGCACCAGCAACCCAGAAAGGCTTCTCTCAAAAAACTACGAAAATTGCCCTGGATCTTTAAGCTGGGTAAAACATGCCCATGCCCTGCCACCCAGTGCTAGTGCCAGTGATGGGGAACTATCAGCATAGTGACCCAGTGCCACCTCCCTCACTTCTTCCCAACTGGCTCCTATGCCAATTCTGCCTCCAATTTCCCTGAAACCTGGGACCAGCTGTGGAGAGGAATCTCATCCTAGGCCTCTGGCCAGTAGCCAGTTCTTCCAACAGAGATCAGAGGAGGATGAGTGCCTCTGAGGAGTAAGCGGCCTGCTCATGGGAGAGAGGCTGGAAGTCTGTTCCTGCCACTGTGGGCCAGCAGGTGTTAGGCTGAGGTTCTATGCGCATGTAGGTTCCCATGGGGTCAGCTGGGTAACCTGGGCATATTGGAATCCAACCTCGTGAAGGAAGAGTTCCAAAATCCTCTGTACCCCTCTGCTCCATTCTACACGCACACTCCACACTGTTCTCTCTGGCTCACGCACCAAGTAGGATGAGTTTCAAGCTGACGTGTTTCCTACAGGTTGGAAAGGCAGGAAATCAGAATAGCAGGCACGTTTAAAATCAGCAACTATAAATTAACCATTGCCAATGTTGGCAACAGAGGTTCAAAAAATATACATTAAAATCTATTTATTTTCTTTCTTTCTTTTTCTTCTTCTTTTTTTTTTTTTTTTTTTTTTTTAAGATGGGGTTTCACCACAATGGCCAGGCTGGTCTTGAACTCCTGACCTCAGGCGATCCACCCACCTCAGCCTCCCAAAGTTCTGGCATTACAGGCGTGTGCCACCGCACATGGCCTCTTTTTTCTTTTTTTAAAAAAAGAGGTGAGCGCTTGCTCTGTCACCCAGGCTAGAGTGCACTGGCATGAATGTGGCTCACTGCAGTCTTGAACTCCTGAGCTTAAGTGATTCTCTCACCTCAGCTTCTGGAGCAGTTGGGATTACAGGTGTGCACCACCATGCCTGGCTAGTTTTTTAAATTTTTTGGTCTCACTATGTTTACCAGGCTGATCTCCAACCCCTGATGTCAAATTATCCTCCCGCCTCAGCCTCCGTAAGTGCTGCAATTACAGGCATGAGTCAGGGTGTCAGGCCTTAAAATCTATTTCTGAGTGGATGGTAGTTCATTACTTAGGATAGATAGAGATTTAAATTTAAAAGAAAATCAACATGACAGAAGCTGTGATGAAATCAGAATCTGTTTCTCCCCCATTGAAAAGTCATGATGTGTGTGGTCCAAGGTCGGTACGAGGGCTGGATTCCTTCCAGTTTTTTTTGCAGTCCCTCTTTCCTATACTCTGGCCCTTGACAAAGATTCTTTTCTTATCCAAATTTTACTCAAACACTTCTGAATTCTTTTTCTTTTTCTCTTGAGACAGGGTCTTGCTCTGTCCCCCAAACTTAAGCAGTCCTTCCACCTCAGCTTCCCAAGTAGCTGAGACTACAGGCATTCACCACCATGCCCAGCTAATTTAAAATATATATATTATGCAGAGACAGGGTCTTGCTATGTTGCCTAGGCTGGTCTCAAACTCGTGACTGAAACAATCCTCCCACTTTGACTTCCCAAAGTGCTGGAATTACACAGATGAGCCACCTGGCCCAGTTCCTAATTTTTTTTAGCCAGGTCTGACTTTTGAACTTTTACGTTTGTCTCTGCATAGAATTGCGGGGGAAGAGGCTACATTTTTAGGCAGTGATAATTACATAACCCACTAAGAGGTCCCATGCTTCAGACTTACATGTATGAAGAAGGAATAACAAAACTGAGATTCCATGCAGCACTGTGCCCTGAGAAGGATGCTGGCTGTTTCTTGCGCAAAGTGACCCCTTGTTTATCATAAACACAGGAAGGGGAGCACTACACACTGGGGTCAGTTGGGGGGAAATAGGGGAGGGTAGGTGGAGGGGTGGAGAGTTGGGGAGAGATAGCAAGGGGAGAGATGCCAGATGTAGGTGATGGGGAGGAAGGCAGCAAATCACACTGCCACGTGTGTACCTATGCAACAATCTTACATGTTCTTCACATGTACCCCAAAATCTGAAATGCAATAAAATAAATAAATGAAAAAAAAAAGAAAAGCATGCATATTAAGCAGGAAGGATTGCTGATTTGATATTGCTGATACCGTTCCTAGTGGTATAAATGCCATTTATCTGAGATGGCTGGGAAGGTTTTGTGAATCTGGGCTCCTTGCCAGACACCAGCACATCATTGTTGAAAGTCCTCAGACTCCCTTACAGGAAAAGCCATTTCCCTTTTCAGCTCAGTTGTTCTGCAGTAGAAAGGAAAAGTTCTGTGGCTAGAATGGCTTCATTCCTCTCCATCACTGGCAGGAAGGCCAGGGAGAGGGGTGGGGATGGTGCAAGTCCCTGAGGGCGGGCTGGCAAGCAGAGGGTGCCTCTTGCTAGAAGCTGCAGTACAGGGAGCAGAGGGAAGGTTTGGGGGCACTCCCAGAATGGCCCAAGACTTTTTTTCCCAAGAGTCAAAGCCAAAGCAAAATGATAGTAATAGATAGTAATAACAAGGATGAGCCGCTCTCTGTGCACTGAAATGGAGCACTCTCCAAGCTACGATGTCAGTGGGGAAATGCCAGATACACAGCAATCTGTACAATATGCACAATCTATATAGAAGAAAAGAAATATATGTATATACATAAATATTTATAAGTTCACAGGTCACCTCTGGGAAGATACTCAAGAAAGTGGTAACGGTGGTTACTACAGAGGAAGATTCCATTACTATGAGATGTGGTGAAAGGGGACTTAATTTCCACTGTACATCTGCCCTTGTGTAGCTTTACGATGTTGTACCATGTACATAAAATACCTATGCATAATAGGGTATTAATACAGATTGGAAAATACATAATAAGAAAACACGACTGAAAAGTACCAGAATCAGTGGCTGAAGCAAACAGGCTTGAGGGAGGAAAGAGCAGGCAGCTTTGGGAACCAAGAACATGAGATGCAGAAACGCCAGGAGTGGGGACCACAGTGTGATGTGAATAAGCTAGGAGAGCAGTTGGGTGAGTGAGCATCAGAGAGAGGGAGCTGTTCTCTGGGGCTGAGCACTCATGGGATGGGGGATGGGAGCAGACAGTTAAGCCCCACCATAACTCACTTAAAATTGTCCAGAAAAATTCAATCTCGTACAATGTATGGGATCATGTTACTGAGAGGCTAATGAGATGAAAAGATACAGGACAG
>NW_022437656.1:27484-28026 GCF_009761245.1 Sapajus apella
AAAGAACTGCCCAAGACTGGGTAATTTATAAAGGAAAGAGGGTTAATTGACTCACATTTCAGGGTTTTCTGGGGAAGCCTCAGGAAACTTACACTCATGGTGGAAAGAAAGGGAAGCAAGGCAGCTTCTTCACAAGATGGCAGGAAGGAGAAGTGCCAAGGGAAGAGGGAAGAGCCCCTCCCACACCATCCGATGTTGTGAAAACGCACTACCTGTAGGGTCCAGCCCTACAGGGTCCCGTGAGTCCTTCTCTGCTGGTGTGGAGATGAGAAACTGTGGAAATAGGAGACACAAGGCACCAAGAAAGAGAAAACAGAGTTTGGGCCCAGGGGTCCACTACCCAACAAAGCGCAGAGTCCGACAGTGGCACCGAGTACCTGGACGCTCCGACTTTTACTGAGTACAAAGCAGGGTGCAGGGAAGGTAGGGTGCGGTAACTTTGGTCAGTGATAGGGTCAGGTAGATCATGTGTGTGGGAGCTAGGGGGCCCAGGACTTTCAAGTAGACCAGACGAGGAGAAAGCCTAATGCATCAGCACTCTT
>NW_022437656.1:28036-30698 GCF_009761245.1 Sapajus apella
GAGGCAGCATGGGATGTCCCCAGAGAGAGGGCTGCAGGAAGCACTCCCCACTTCCCCACTTGGGTTTTCCCTGTGGAAATGCAGGAATCTAGGATATCTCTTAAGCTCTAGTAACGTGTAGGGAGGGAGCTCGGTTGAGAGCCATTGACCAGCCAAGGTACTACCTTGGAAGGAGCAAAGTGATTCCACAGCAAGGCTGTGGTGGAGATGTAGATGAGGGTATTCAAAGTGTGGCTTTGGAAACTGCCTCACCTGGGAGCTTGTTAGAGGTGCAAACACTCCGTCCCACCCCAGACCTACTGATCAGAATCTCTGGGTGTGGTGCCTAGGAGTCTGTTTTCACAAAGTTCCCGGGTGATTTGCATGCCTGCTGAAATCTGAAAGCACTAGTCTAGACAGATGGGACAGGAGGCTGATGATGAAATGGTCTAGCTTTGGAGGGCTTGCAGGAGTGTGCACAGGGAGGCTCCCATGAGGCCAAGGGGCTTGCTCCACTCCATGGCCAGATGTGACAGGGGACACAGTTGGGAGGCCTGCTGAAGACACTCTGTGCTCCCCATCAGCCCAGAGGCTGATTTCAGAAGTAGGAGACTGAATATTGACAGAATAATAAGAGACATAAACCAGACGAGATAGCCAAACTTTTAAATGGCACATCTAAGTGTTTCTCATTATTACACACAGTAGAGACTGTCTTATGATCATTACAGAGAAATTTAAAAGCTATGCTCTTTGGACCTGAGTAGACTAAGAACTTTTTCTCTCAGCACACGCACAAAACTTGGAATAATAAAATGCTGCTTGTGATGGACAGTGGGTACTAACAAGGAGTAATGCAAACATGAAAAGGAATACTAGGCAGCCACTAAAAATTATTGCTGACTTTTTTTCTTAAATGGAAAAAGAAAACTATAAATGATCTGTTCTTAACTGGTAAAAAGAAAACTACCAAACAAACTTTTATAAGGAGTTATGTGTGCATGTAGTGTACAAATATATATTGTGTGTATGTGTATATATGTGCGTGTATGTGTATTATTCGTATGTATATACACACACGCAAAGGAAAGAGATTTGAAATATATACACCAAATATATTGTGGTTACCTTCAGGGGAGAAGGTAATATTCCAAGTAGCTTCTGTTTCCTTTTTTTGCCCATATGCATTGTCTATTTTTTTCTTTAATGAATATGAATCTTTCTGTGTGATAAGTTTCATGATAATTGTAAAAGGAGATTTATTAAAGTGAACTTTAGGAAAAAGAAACTCTGTTTTTAAAATGAGGATGGCGGCCAGACACAGTGGATCATGCCTGTAAGCCCGGGACTTTGGGAGGCCGAGGCAGGCAGATCACCTCAGGTCCGGAGTTCGAGACAAGCCTGGCTGACATGGTGAAACCCTGTTTCTACTAAAAATATCAAAATTAGCCAGGCTTAGTTGTGTGTGCCTGCAGTCCCAGCTAGCTGCTTAGGAGGCTAGGGCAGGAGAATTCCTCAAACCCGGGAGGCACAGGTTGAAGTGAGCCAAAATCACACCACTGCACTCCAGCCTGGGCAACAGAGCGAGACTCTGCCTGAAAAGAAATGAAAACATATATAAAGTAAAATGAGGATAGCTTATTATTATTAGAGACAGGGTCTTACTCTGTCATCCAAACTGGAGTGCAGTGGCACAGTCATAGCTTACTGCAGGCTCAAATGATTGAGCTCAAGGGATCCTCCTACCTCAGTCTCCAAGTAGCTGGGATTTCAGGCACCAGCCACCTCATCTGGCTGGGATTGCTAAAAAACAGTAATAGCTAGAATGTATTATGTGCTACTAAGTAACGGGTTCTGCTTTGAGCACTTTGCAGACATTTATTTAAATCTCACAAGTGCCCTATGAATTACATACCCTTGTTAACTCATTTTACAGAGATAGAAGCTGAAGCTGTGTGTCCCCCAGTGTCACATGGTTGGAAAGTGGCAGAACCAGGGTTCTAGCCTGGAAAATAGGATTGATGCACCTGCACTTTTAGCCAGCACAGTATTGTCTTTTAGATATGCTGTTAACATGGTTTAGCCACCTGATGAGACCAGATATCATTTACACCAAATTCCAAAAGATACATATTGCACAAAAACTCCCACAAGATAATGTTAAATGGAAAAAGCCATATACAGAGCTGTGTGAAGCTGGAGAGTTGGCCTGGCCTTCCCCAGTGAGGGCCAGCTGCCTCTCACGTGTGGAGGTAGAGAGAGGGTTCTGACCCATGCTTCGGGAGGGATCCTCTCTGGGGGTCCTCAGCATCAGGAGCTCTTCCCTGCTGGGTGGCTGGGAGAGCATGGCCTGCTGGGTGGCTAGTCTCTGGGCCCTGGCTGCTGCTCATCCTCCAAGGCAGCACAGGGATGGTAATGCAGTGCAGGAGGCCCCTCTCCTCCAAGCCCCTTGCAAGCCCCAGGACACCTGCTTCCTACAGCAGCTATTCCCGAAGGCACATTTTCATTTTACAGATGGTTGGGGCACTTTTTCTTTATAGGTGTATAAATTTTTAGTAAACGTTGTATACAAACATGGCTAAGAGTACTAATAGGACACACGATGATGAGGTGATGATGAAGATGATGGTAAAGCCCTGCTTTGTGCCACCTCTGACCACACCCATCGCTCCCCGGGCACACA
>NW_022437657.1:0-30693 GCF_009761245.1 Sapajus apella
AAAGAAAATACCGTAGCACAGCAGTTCCCAGGTACATGCTGGAGAGGAGACACTCACTCCCTACCGTCTCAGTTCTCACCTAACGGTGTCTGCGTCCGGTGAAAGCTGCTTCAGCAGAGACGGTCACAGAGCAGCGTGGAGTGAGCTGGCTTGTGGGGTTGTCTTTTCCATCCCCTTACGCAGGGCCTGGGAGAAGGGAGCGGCAGTTGGCCAGGCCTCTGCCATGGGTCATCAGGGTCATGTCCAGGTGGCTGCCACGGGGTGGCAGGGGGGAGCCTGGAGCACTGGAGCACGTTCACACCCACTGAGGGCACAACCTGACCGCTGCACACCCTTCACCTCTGCGGTGCCAGGACTGCATGCTCAGGCGCGGTGGGGCACGTTGCTGTGTTCATTTGCGGGGGAGCTCTGGGGTGGTGGGCCCACCTGGCCCTGGACTGGAATGACTCCTCTCTGCTCTGTGACCAGACATGCGACCGCATCAAGCAGTCAGCCAGCGGGACCAAGCGTCGTGTCTTCATCATCGAGACCATGGGGGGCTACTGCGGCTACCTGGCCAACATGGGAGGGCTGGCGGCCGGAGCCGACGCTGCCTACATTTTTGAAGAGCCCTTTGACATCAGGGACCTACAGGTATGGGATGGGGCTGGCCTGGGGGACCATACCCGTGGGACCCACTCAGTGCTGCCGAGTCATGTTTAGGATGGTTTCCTTTTTGAGGGGCATGCAGATGGAGGTGGCACTCCGCAGCGTCCAGGTGCCTTGACCGTGTTGGTGATGGTGGAGGCACGTGGTTGAGGACACCTTCTGTGTGTGAAACACGAGCTTGTTCCTTTTGCCTACAAATAAGTGATATAGTCTGTGGTGTCATGTTCTGTCACTGTGTCACAATTTGAGAGACTCCACCGTCACCACCCACGTAGGCAACTGGCTCTGAAGGTTCTGCAGCTTCTGTTAAATCCCGAGGCCTCCGACGCGGCGCCTGCCTCTAAAGTGACAGAGGCGGCCATGGTTTCTTGGCATCTGTGGCTCTTTTAGGGAAGGGTGGTTCAGCCATGTGTGGCTTCCGACTCAGTTCCTCCACCCAGGTGTGGCCAGAGCCCTAGGAGGAGGCTACACCAAGGAAGGACTGGTGGGTGTCCGGGAGCCACGAGCCTCAGCACGCACCGCGTACGCCTGGATGCGTGGAGAGGCCGGGCCGTGTCTGGGGAGCCACGAGCCTCAGCACACACAGTGTGCGCTGTCGGTGCGTGGGGAGGCCTGGCCCGGTCCCTGTCGCCGACCCTAGGGTCTGCCCCTGCTTAGACGGCACAGCAGAATCCAGGCCTGGACTCTGCAATGTTCCAAGTTGCTAAACTCCATGCAAGAGAACAGGCCTTGGCAGATGAGACGCAATTTTTGTCTTTTGAAAAATTAGGAGGTTACCTGTTTCTGCGCCAAACAGATCAAGTAAAAAGGGCCTTGGTGTTGACACTAATTACGTGACACATGAATCACAAACCTCGTCCCCACGTGAAATGAAGTATTTGTGGTCATTCACTGCAACACGATGTTACAACAGTGGGTCCCATAAGATTATAATGGAGCTGCCCCAGCCAGGTATGGTTTTTAATCTTCTACAAATTTTTTTTTTTTGAGACGGAGTTTCGCTCTTGTTACCCAGGCTGGAGTGCAATGGCGTGATCTCAGCTCACCGCAACCTCCGCCTCCTGGGTTCAGGCAATTCTCCTGCCTCAGCCTCCCGAGTAGCTGGGACTACAGGCACGCACCACCATGCCCAGCTAATTTTTTATATTTTTAGTAGAGACGGGGTTTCACCATGTTGACCAGGATGGTCTCGATCTCTTGACCTCGTGATCCACCCGCCTCGGCCTCCCAAAGTGCTGGGATTACAGGCTTGAGCCACCACGCCCAGCCAAAAAGCCATTTTTAACTGTGCTTTTCTACACCTAGACATGTTTAGATACACAAATCCTAGCCATTGTGTTACAACTGCAGTATTCAGCAGGCCCAGACATTTAGGTTTGCAGCCGGAACGGGCTGCCCGATAGCCCTGGCGGTGCAGCAGACTCTGCTCCTGGTTTGTCTAAGTTCGCTCTAGGATGTTTGCACAGGGATTAAGTCACCTAGCAGTGCATTTCTCAGGAAATATCCCTGTTATGTGACACAAGACTGGGTTTCCAAAATCTATCCAAAGGTCATGCCTCACCAGCACTTAGTGTGGCAAATGCTTAAGTAACTGACTTCTTTTTGAGATGGAATCCTGCTCTGTCGCCCAGGCTAGAGTGCAGGGCGTACAGTCTCAGCTCAGTGCAACCTCCACCTCCCTGGTTCAAATAATTCTCTTGTCTTAGCTTTCCAAGTAGCTGAGACTACAGGTGTGTGCCACCATACCTGGCTGATTTTTGTATTTTCAGTAGAGATGGGGTTTTAGCATGTTGGCCAGACTGGTCTCAAACTCCTGACCTCAGGTGATGTGCTTGCCTCGGCTCCCAACACGCTGGGATTACAGGCATGAGCCACTGGGCCTGGTGACAGATTTGAGTAGATGTAAAAATCCCCATTTTCTTAGGATGAGTCAGGAGAAGACCACCTCCCAACGTGATCTGAAATAGAATGTTTTTATGCTTTTCTCAAGACAACCTTCTTTTCCTTAAACAATCTGTGTACAAATGTGAGCCTGTGAAATTCTTCCTTGGGCCGAAACTGTTCATGAGGCTGTCATCTGAGAGTCCATAGAAAGGCCACAGGTGGTGATTTTCCTGAGAGCTCCAAGAGAACAGCATCCTGAAAAAAAAAAAAAAAGGAGCGAGAGAGACATGAATGAGCGTTAGGCAAATGCACGGAATTCTCGTGTTAAGAGGGACGCTGTTGACTCTGGAAGGTGTTTCTAACCGCCCCCCGCCACCGCGAGGGCTGCTGGCTGCACCCAGTCCGCACTCATCGCTGTGGATGTGCTCTCCCTGCCTGGGGAAGGTTCCCCAAGATCTGAGCCACGAGAGCCACAGCCGCCTCCAGCACACTGGGTCGGCACTTCTTGCCCTGCAGTGCCTGGCACACAGTAGGTTCTTAGAAGTTTATTGTCTGATTAACACGATACCCGTTTCCAGTCCAACGTGGAGCACCTGACGGAGAAAATGAAGACCACCATCCAGAGGGGCCTTGTGCTCAGGTGAGTGAGACCAGGGCTGACCTCGCCCACACCGCCACACCCTGGCTCCTAGGCTCCTCGGCTGTGACGCAGGCTGGAGGAGGGGTCGTTTCTTTGCTGCCAATCCGGAAGACTCATGGTGCCTTGCTCTAAATACTTGCCTGCCTTTAGACAACTAAAGGGTGATTTTAAACATGTATTTTTGCTTTGTAGTCTTACTGTTTTCGATAAGTCACAATCATTTCCCTAATTAGCACCTGACATTAATGAAGGAAGGAGGAAATGCAGTCAGGGAATGTGTCCCAAGACCCCAGTGGGTGCCTGAGCCCGGGGCTAGTGCCTGCCCCCCGTATACACGAGGGTTCTTCCACCTCATACCCAAGGCGGCTACTGACTTGGGCAGGAGGCACAGTCAGCGTGGAGACGGAGGACACCGGGAAGATTCACGCACTGGGTGGGACAGAGCAAGACAGCACGAGATTTCATCATACTACTCAGAATGGCATGCAGTTTAAAACTTGCATATTTATTTCTGGAGTTTTCCATTTAATATTTTTGGACTTTAGTGGAACACTTGACCATGGGAACTGAAACTGCAGAAAGCAAAGCCTTGGACTGGAGGGACGATGTATAGTCACAGTAGGGCCAGGGGACACAGGAGGCCAGGCTGCCAGGGCCATCCCCCCACCAGCAGGGAGCTGCATGCCCAGTGCACGCTTAACAAATGGCTCCTTCCCACTCGTTTCAGAAATGAGAGCTGCAGCGAAAACTACACCACCGACTTCATTTACCAGCTCTATTCGGAAGAGGGCAAAGGGGTGTTTGACTGCAGGAAGAATGTGCTGGGCCATATGCAGCAGGTGAGCCCGAGACCCCAGTGAGGGGCCTGCAAAGCCACTGTCACGTCATTTTTACAAGCTTAATGTCTTATTTTAGCCATTTTTGGGGGGAAAACATGTATCTACAAGTAAATTTCGAGATAAAAATCAGCTGAACTTTTTGAGATGGAGTCCCAGTCACCCAGGCTGGAGTGCAGTGGTGCAATCTTGGCTCACTGCAGCCTCCACTTTCCAGGTTCAAGCAATTCTCCTGCCTCAGCCTCCCAAGTAGCTGGGAGTACAGGCACTTGCCGCCATGCCCGGCTAGTTTTTGTATTTTTAGTAGAGATAGCGTTTCACCATGTTAGCGAGTCTGGTCTCGAACTCCTCACCTCAGGTGATTCACCTGCCTCGGTTTCCCAAAGTGCTGGGATTACAGGTGTGAGCCATCGTGCCCTGCCAATACATCTGAACTTTTAAGTCATGCCAACATTACCACTTTAGGATTCTTGTTTTTGTTTGTGAGGTTTGAATAATGGGATCTTGACTGTCAACTTTCATGTAAAGCATGATACCCTCTTACTTGGAAATACTTATTCAAATTAAACACTTGAATAAATTAAAAATTGGAGCTTCCTAAGATTTAAAATGGATTATCAGACTTAAGTCTGTTAAAAAAAGAGAAATGCCAACTTCTATTTCACAGAAACCATGTTTTTAAAATAAACAGCAAAGTGTTACTGTGTAACTGCTATTTCATATAATTCTAACCACCAACAGGGTGGAGCACCTTCTCCATTTGATAGAAACTTTGGAACCAAAATCTCTGCCAGAGCTATGGAGTGGATCACCGCGAAGCTCAAGGAGGCCCGGGGCAGAGGTATGGAGGCTGGGGAGGGAGGCCACAGCCCACCTCGTATCTGAGTGTTGCAGTAGGATCAGCTTGGTCCTGATGTGTTCTTTTGTGCAGGCTTTTTGCTTTTGCTCTGGAGATCCTGAACATTTGCCAGCAATTTTTCCTCTAGTCCTGGGGTTCGCGTCATAGTTGAAGTGGGGCTTTTTTTTGGATGTTTGGTAGGACAAGCTCCCTGTGAATCTATTCATTAAAACTTCCAGTTTTGGTTGAGGACGACTTAACTGCTGAATGAATTTTTCATGTTTATAGAACTATGCATGTTTTTTCTTGAATCAGTTTTATAAGTTACGTATTCTAAGAAATCTTCAAAAAACATGACATTTTGTTTTGTTTGAGACAAAGTCTTGGTCTGTTGCCCAGGCTGGAGTGCAGCTGCTCACTGCAACTGCTGCTTCCCAGGTTTGCGCAATTCTCCTGCCTCAGCCTAAGCAGCTGGAATTATAGGCGCCCACCAATACGCCTGGCTCATTTTTGTATTTTTAGTAGAGATGGGGTTTCACCATGTTGGCCAGGCTGGTCTTGAATCGACCTTAGGTGATCCGCCTGCCTCGGCCTCCCAATGCTGGGAGTACAGGCATGAGCCCCTGCGCCTGGCCCCCACTCGTTCCTGAGAATGGCTGTTTCTGCCAGCATCTTTCTCCCCCTCACCTCTCAGCATGCTTCATCAGTCATACCAGATGTGTGCTTTCATTAGGGCAAGCCATATCTTACTTCAGTGTCCACCTTAGGGAAATTGACAGTCTACAAAAAACAATGATGTGAAGAGTTTCATGTTGTCTTTTTGAAGAACTGACTCTGGCTTCAATTCTTTCTACATCAACTTCCACTTTTTGGATTTTCTTTTTTACAGATTTATCTATGGATGTTTCTGTGTATATTCATGAGCATAACTTTCTTAATGTTTTCCTGTAATTTAAGCTAATTTCCCTATTCCGCTATTCAGTGAAAAATGTATTTACCTCCACTGGGAGAAAAAACAAAAGCTCCTTTCCAGGAAGCCCTCTCTGGGGTGGCTGAAATACTAGTGAGGAGCAGGGAGGAAGCCATCAGGGCGGTCCCCTCTCCTCCCCCAGCCCTGCAAGAGCAGAGCTGCACAAACCCAGGGTGGACGCTGCGGGCTGGTGTCAGTCTCTCCTGGGTTTCCAGTCCACTTTCACAGCGTGGTTCTGAGGAATCTCAATTCTCATCTTGCCCCAAGATTCTGCTCCCCCACCTGCCCAGGTGATTGATAGGGTGTTATTAACATCTTTTTTTTTAAACTTTTATAGGAAAAAAATTTACCACCGATGATTCTGTTTGTGTGCTGGGAATAAGCAAAAGAAACGTCATTTTTCAACCTGTGGCAGAGCTGAAGAAGGAAACGGATTTTGAGTAAGTCCAGGTCTTAATGCCTTAGAGAACCCAACTGACCTGAGTGCAGGGCAGGGGAACGGCCGTCACTGTCAGCAACCCAGTCAGGGGTGTGAGAAAATGGCTTTTCTGAAGCTGAGTTAAATACTAGGTCTTTAGAAAGAGGGAAGAGTTTTTAGAAATATAAAAATGGTTTCATTTGACCTTGAAATCAGCTTTATCATCCAGTTGATTCTGCTGACCCTACAACCCCTGCCTTTCTGGTGAGACCGCGCAGGGCAGGCAGAGGCGTCTCCCAGGCACCTGCAGGCTCACTGCCGCCTCTGCTTCCCTCCCAGGCACAGGATTCCCAAAGAACAGTGGTGGCTGAAGCTGCGGCCCCTCATGAAGATCCTGGCCAAGTACAAGGCGAGCTACGACGTGTCGGACTCGGGCCAGCTGGAGCACGTGCAGCCCTGGAGCGTCTGACCGGGCCCTGCCTGCCTCTGCTGGCCGCACCACGGACCGTCCGTTTTTGTAACACTTAAGTTATTTATCAGCACTTTACTGCAAGTATTATTAATCCCTAATCAGTAAGCACCTGTCACTGCCCATGACCCCCTCAGAGCCAGTGCGTGCTGTCTGTGGACTGTGCCTCATGCTTCCAGATGTGCGTATTAGCAGAATTAAACGTTTGCCTACAACTCCAGCAGTCCTCCGTGTTTTTTAAGTAGGAGATTAAAAATTTTGCTCATCTTTGCCCACAAAACTGTAGCTGCCCGAAGACAGAGATTTTAAAGGGCTCACTGATCTATGCACAAGTCATAAAAGAACAAAGCTAGTAGTCTGACACATGGCGTTTCCATCCACAGCAGCAGGCCTCCACCCCAGGCTCCTGCACTCTTGAAAGTAAAATAAAACACAGGAAGCTTATCCACTCACCCTCTTGACTGCAATCCTAGTTGCGTATTAAAACCACCGAGGGAGGGTGGTGGTTTAAAAATCTGATAGCCAGCTTCTCCAGGCCACGCCACGGTCGTCACTGGAACCTGGGTTGGAACTCTAACTCTTGCCAGAGTAGACACAGCTGTTGGGGGGGACAGCCCCCCTCCTGTAGGGACAGCGTTACAGCGTTTCTGCCTCCTAGATCTAGTCTGCAATAGATGACAGCTATGTGGAGTAGATGCCAAAAACACACTGTTGGGGAAATCAGAACCCAAGGAAGAGCTGGCGCAGAGGCTTACCTTTCCGTGTCTGAGAAGACAGGGCGAGCACTTACCCCAACTCCCCTGCTCTTCAGGATGGTTTCCATCCGGCCGCCCCGCTGCACGCCCGTCTGTTAGGGGACGCTCCTGAGGTCCTCGGTGTGGCTGCGGTCCATAAATCAGCACAGGCAGGTGGGACAGCCTTGTGCAGCTTTTCACTTTACTCCTACATTTAATAAAGGCCCTAAATGCTACTTAAAATAATGATTCAAGCACCGTAAGTCAGAGTTGCCCTTTATTTTTAGATTCCTAAATAAATATTCTAGGGTTAATCAGGCAAAAGTCAGTCTTTCTGTCACCACAAAGCTAAAGTTCTACATGGCACATCTTTGCTGTTTCATGCATGATTATCAAGATAGATAAAGTTTTTATCTGACCTGCCAGTCAATGGCTTTGGCAAAATTTTAAGAATGACATCATATCCTTGGAAAAAGCAGTAACATTTCTGCCTTTTCCAGTTCGGCTCAGAGGCTCCTTTTCTCAACGCCTGTGTGTGTAGCACACCTGAGCTCCTGCGCCGTCAGAAGCTCCACGGCTGCTCAACTGATGATCCAGGATGGGTCCTTGGCGATTTTTGCATTCTCTGGTCCAAGTATGGCCAGGCCATGTGTGCTCTTTCCCGTGCCAAGGTACCTGAGAGGAAGGCGTGGTCAGCGTGTGAAAAGGCGCGCGCAGGCCTCAAATCCCAGGCGCCGTCTCTCCTGCTCCCCACTCACCTGTCGCTCACGGCCAGGAGCCTGTCACGGCTGACGGCAAAGAGCTGCTCCCTGTGGGCCTGCTTCATATCATCTGAGAGGCCGGACAGGAAGTAGTCCATTCCTAGAAGACAAAGCACAGGCACCATGACGCTGCCGCCCATGCGCTGTGGGCTGTGCACTCGGGTCCTGGAGGAGACGTGGACATCTCACTGTTACTTCATGTGAACGTATTTCAACCACGGGGACATATCTAACAGACCAGAGATCACACCCCCACCTCCAGCTCCCACAAGCCACGCTGACCCTACCAACGCCTGCTTCTGCAGCATGGACGAAGTCAGGGCCACATGAGGCTGATGATGCTGTCAGCAGAAGTGGCTCTACAGAGTAACGTGGCCATGCCCATGTACCCCTTCTACGCTAATGAGCCAGGACCCTGGCGTGGGTTGGCCCCACTGGGCCTCAGCTCAGTAAAACTGAAATGACTGGAGACACTTTTCTTGTTGGGAAGAGTGTTTCAAGCCCCACGTTTAGGGTGATAGACATGGAAATCATCACAAGCAGGGACACGGATGGCAGAAGCTGTTGCGCCTGCCCATGCATGTGGGGACTCCGAAAACGGCAATGCCATCTGTGAGGCTGTGGGCTGAGATTCTCGCTGTTACACCCAGAATACCTTTGTCAGAAGGAGCGACAGGAGCATCTACGGTCGAGAAGACAGAAAGTTTGGCTTCGTCGATGTCTTGCTGTGTGAATTTTCCCGACTTAGCCCAGTCAACAGCCTTCCCAAAAGACTGGAGTGTCTCCATTGTATTTGGGTCCCTAGGAAACCCAGAGAAATAAACAGTCAAGCACTTTACCAGAGGACAAGTTAATCACAACCATCTGTCAACAGTTGAACATCTGTGTGAACAGCTCTATGTTACACATTACAGTCCAAACAGCCCACTGACAAATCGCTTAATTACTCTCAATGGAAATTTAAATCCGATCACATAAGTCATTCAACACATTCTCCCTCTACTTAGACGAGGTCCATCTGCAGAACATTCTCCCCAGATTATTTAAATACACCCCTGTGACCTCATCAGGAGAGGAAAGTGGAGAGTCCAGGGTGGGGGCAGGTTGGGATTACAAAGAAATTACAGAAGACTCAAGTGGAAAAATTAAGCTAAGGTTGTCCTTTACTCTCCCTTAAGAAATACCCAGGATAGTCCAGGAATCAGCCTGAGGGGCCAATCCAGACTTCCGTCTGTGTAAGCGTTAAGAGTCCCACCCTCCCTCCACCCTGATTCAGAGCTGCAGAGGGGCTGTGTGCTACTTCCCCATTCTTGTCTAGAAGTGTGGCTTCCAGCACGGCAACACGGCAAGAGGGAGAGCTCCTTAGAGTGGCAATGGCTGCCTATCTGCCTGCATGTCTGCCTGCCTCATCTACCTATGCATCCAGGAGCCAGGGTCTCACTCTGTCGCCCAGCCTGGCATGCAGTGGTACATCTTGGCTCACTGTAGCTTCAATCTCCCTGGGCTCAAGTGATCCTCCTGCCTTAGCCTCCTGTGGCTAGAACCACAGACACTTGCCACCAAGGCTGCCTAGCTTCTTATAGTGTTAGAATACACCTTCTCTTGGGCAGGAGAGTCACAGAAAATCAGGAATTTATTGTTTTAGAGTAACGGTGTTATGTTTATGAAGCTAACAGAACAGCATCCACATTAGGCACCTAAAACTGAAATAAGAACGCTCTGACGCTATATCGCAGCCCCAACAACTAGGGCCTGTTCCAATACCTGGAGGGCAGGGCTGCATCCTCCTGAGACAGTGCTGAGTCCTATGGACACTATGGTTTTTATTTTTTTCTATATCTTTGTTAAAATTTACAAATTAAGTACAGCAAGGTATTAACAAAATTCAACAGTTATAATGTAATAAAAGGTATGGTGATGAGCTACTATTAACTAAAACAAGGGTTTTTTGAACATAAGCTCTTACCTGACAATGTATCTGACCTATACGGCTACTGATGACCCACAGGCAGGTAGTGTAGACAGTGTGAGATTTCATCCCACTGCTTCGAAGAATGGTGTGCCATTTAAAACTGAGGAAGTATTTATGTCTGGAATTTTCCATCTAACATGTCCAGACTGAGGGTAACTGTGGGCACGAAAGTGTGGAAAGCAAAACCATGGATGGAGGCACTACTGAGTTTTGCCGAAATATGCTGGTTACAGCATGCCCAGTTTGCTCAAGGAGAATGCTTCCTGTTTAGGCTGCTAGCCCTAATCCTTGTACCAGAAGGACATTGCTGCGTGTGGCTAAGTGCTCAACGAGCGAAAGGAAACAAACGGAACTTTTCTTTTTCTAAGGTTCAATGCAGTAGAAGAAAATGATAGATAATCCCAAGTAGAAGACTACAGATAAACCGATGTGTGCATCCAAGTATGTGGAACAGAGAAAACCTCACCTGTAAGAGTAAAAGGTGAAAATCCCATTGTGGCTGAGTTTTGCACCTCCAGCATAAGCACCACCTTTTTCTCGAATTTCTGTATGCAGAAACTTAGCAGTCATCAAACATGCAAGGATTTTAAGACTGAAATGAATGATTAGAAAATGTAAGTTAAAAACATGTCTGATAAAAAAGCATATGCAGTGAAATAATTATTGGAATAAGTGAAAATGAAAATAAACTCAATCTGTAAAGTAATGCCATATAAATTATGGTCCCATATTTTGGTCTTGTTTTTTACAAGATGGGGGTCTCGCTGTCTCCAGGCTGGAGTGCACTGGTGCAGTCACAGCTCACTGTAGCCTTGAACTCCTGGGCTCAAGGGATCCCTCCCCCCTCCCCAGCCTCCTGAGTAGCTGGGACTACAGGTGTATGCCACCAAGCCTGGCTATTTTTACGTATTTTGTAGAGGCAGGGTCTAGTTTTGTTGCCCAGTCTGGTCTCAAACTCCTGGCGTCAAGCAATCTTTCTGCCTTGAAAGTGCTGGGATTACAGGCAAGAGATTTTTTTTTAATTACCAACACTAAAAACCACAAGGAAGAACAATTTTCAAAGAGTTGGCTTAGATTACAGGGTTGAAGTGAGAGGTGGTGGGGAGGAAATCAACACTTCCAGCATCACACTGCTTCACTTGTTCCAATGTATACATGTCATTTTAAAATCTGATCAAGTAGAAAGCAGTTATTTCTACTGTAAAGGCAAATGTGCAAATGAACGTTTATTTAAATGCCTCACATTAGAATACGGAAAAAAAGGAAAGTTAAGTCAGAGTTTTGTAGGAATCCCTTAAGAAAACACACACACTCCACTAAAGCACATTTCTAGGAACGAAGCTGATTTCCTTTGCCTTCCACTGTGAATGGTAGTATCACACTCTAGATGACTCCAGAATGCATCCACCTTCGACAGAAGGCAGAGCCATGCCTGCCACTGCAGGGAAGTCAATGATGGTACCATCTGCAGTAGACACAGGCTCCCCAAAGATGCCCATGGCAAGATCAGCCCCAGGTCCCTGCTTCTACTACACCTTTTCCCAAAGCAGATGAAGGGGGTCAAATAGGCCAGGTGGGAAATGGAGGAAGGAGTGGGCGTGTTCCCAGCGGCTGTGGTAGAAGTCACAACCATCTAGCGTGGGTCCACCAGGAGAAACCCGACACCACTTGGGTGGCTGGGGCACCATCAGCTGAGAACAGCGAGGCTGGAGCCAGACCCTGGGGGAGGGAGCCCTGACGCACCAACAGGGACTGGCATTTCATCTGTCCATATGATACTCTTGAGAAGCTTCTATTACTTGTATATTACATTAAAACCACATGCTCATTGTTGAAAGACTACAAAATACCAGAAACCAGGAGAAAAACATCTATTAGCCTCTTCACAGTTTCCATGTTTTCGGTCTACATCTTCCTATTGGACGGCGCGAACAGGCATCACTATTCTGCTGGCACAGCAGACAGATATCTACCTTTTGCAAATATGGAAATAAACGGACAAAACAGCTGAGCCACTATCATCTTTTCTACAGATCTGAGAGCTCTTCTCTTTCTGGGCCCCCACTGCAGCCCCACGTTTCTTCCTGCCTGGCTCCTCCACCCCTCCTGTGACACACATGTACCCTGAAGGCCCAGCTCCTTCTCCAGTCAGGACAGGCTGCACAGGCCTAGCCTGCCTTCCCCCTCTACCAGGCTCCCTCTTTGGTTTAGGCCCTCATGGGGGTAGCTGCCTGGGACAAAGACATAGGAAGTGAATTTCCGGGATATAAGATGCTTGCACATATCTGTGTCACACTCACACACCCAATTGACGGGTCCCCAAAGGTGCACGTCTGTGAGTCTGTCTTCCCGGTCTAGTCAGTTTCCCCAGATGGGATGAACACAGACACGGGGCAGCCACAGTTCAGAAGGGCCTGGAGGGGCCAGTCTGTGGGCTACAAATTCGCTCACTTCATGCCACTTTGAGAGCAGACCTGACCCTGACACTCAGCTGTGGCTTCAGCCCTTCAACCAAGGGCCTCCTTCCCTGAGCTTCTGACTTGGTGGGGAGACGGGGGAGGTGTACTCCTTAGAGCAACTGTGAGCTGGCCTCCAGCCCCGCCAGCTGCAGCGCTCTGCAGCACCCCTGGTCTCTCCCCACTGCCCTGTCCCTCCGTGGCCCATGCCAGGCACACCCACCCACCCACAGTCATGATCATGAGGTTCTCTGGCAGCCCCCACAGTTGCCTCCCACTCTTTCCTCCGTGGCTTCCTGTCTTAACCTGCCTTTGCTCTCGTTCCATGCATCTGTCTTCATGAAGGCTTAATCTGCCATGTGGATCAGAAATCAGCCTAAATTCACTCAGTTTTTACCTAGAGATGAGGTGAGTACATGGGGCATTTTGAAAGGAGTCTGTGTTTAGGGTCACAGATGCCTGTTTTGTTTATAGGAATCCTCAAGAATAGAAACTGTTTATAAAGGTGACTGGCTCTAAAGCTGGGCCTTTGCTCACGAAGACTCTGCTGTTTAAGGAGGAGCGCTCAGAGACATGCAGCCCCCGGCCCAACACTCGAAGTTGGCGTGGACTTCCCACTAAAACACACCCTGCGAACTCCAACAGGCTTGACAAGCTGCTTCCATAAGGCTCAGGCCTGGGAGGGCCCGACCTCCACCCTCCTACCTGGCATGATCTGGGTCCGTGTAGGGGACAGTTCGGATGCATTCGCCCACGTAGTTCACTGGGAAGGGCATCAGGAAGTGGGTCTTCATCTGCCAGGGCTTGAAGGTGGGTTCCTGAGGGACAAGGTATAGTCAGAGGCTGTGCTGCCAGGCACCGCCCACAGCACTGGGACACAAGAGCAAGACACTGCAGTTATGTCACTTCACACAATTTCTCACTGCAAAACATCAAGTCCTCCAATTCTGACATGATGCTTTACTGTTCAATTAAAAACATTTCCCTCCACACCGTTTCTATCACAGCTGATGCTCTGGGAATGTGTTAAATCACTCTGCTCCACAAGGAACTGAATCAAACTGCATCAGCACCACGCTGAGGGAGGGGAAAAGAACTGTCAGGCTGCTCCACTGGTGTAGACTCAGCTCAGGAGCTATGTTCAAAGGAGGGTGAGCTGCCCAGGAGGAGACCACCCAGAGCAGCAGCCCTCACCTCCTCAGCACAGGAGGACGCACCCGCACCAGGGCCCTCACCTCCTCAGCACAGGAGGACGCACCCGCACCAGGGCCCTCACCTCCTCGGCACAGGAGGACACACCCGCCCCAGGGCCCTCACCTCCTCGGCACAGGGAGGACACGCCCGCACCAGGGCCTTCGCTCAGCACAATCAAAGAGAAAAACTCAGGGTGGCAATGACAAAGGACGCACTGAACTCACAACTCTAGGGACATGCCGGCCCCACAGACAGGCAAACGGAGGGACGATCACCATCAGCGGCAGACACAGCCGTGGAGGGATGCACCCGACCACTGGGAAGCCAGCTGGGCTGTGGTTCTTACCATGACCAGCTTCCTAATGATCTGGGAGCCGTTGCGAGCGTGGGCATCTCCATCAGAGCTGCTAGGCGCAGGTTTCTGAAAATCAAGTTCCCAAGAAAAATGAAAAATCCAAAACTCACCTGAAACAGGTAAGAAGGAACAGAGTTTACAGAATTCACAGAGCTAATAACAAGTGTTAGGGTGGATTTCAGTATTTTAAATAATAAATGCTATAAAGGAGAAAAATTTATCATTCATGGGTTACTATATGGAAAATTTTTTAAAAAGATAGAAAATAAAAATAGGCTGCGCACAGCGGCTCCTGTCAATGAGGTAGAAGGACTGCTTGAGTCCAGGGGTTTGAGACCAGCCTGGGCAACGCAGGGAGCCCCCATCTCAACAAAAACATTTAAAAATTAGCCAGTCATGGCGGTGCATGCCTGTGGCCCCAGCTACTTGGGAGGCCGAGGCTGGAGGATCACTTGAGCCCGGGAGGTCACCATGGCTAGGCTGCAGCTAGCTATAATGGCACCGCTGCACTCCAGCCTGGGTGAGAGTGAGGCCCTGTCTCAAAAAATTAAAAACTAAAGAAAGAAATAAAGAGAATAATGAAATAAATGAAGAAAATTTTAAAATGAATTTTCAGATGGTCAAGGAAAAGGTGGCCTTGTTATACGGTGCAAAGAAAATACTTTAAGCTTCTTTCCTCCTTCTGCACTTTCTAGTTAAAAATCTGTCAAATCAAGAGGACATGTAAAGGGGCAGGGAGACCACGCCCAGAAAAGAACCAGGGACACAGACACCAATGGAGAAGGCGTCAGAAACATCCTCTGCAAAATCTACACCGTCAGCCTCCCCCACTGACATCCGTGAACTAGATTACAACCCTTTGTAAATTAATCAGATTTATTAAATTAGTTATCACCGACATAACTGTTCTACAGACAAATTCATGGATTCATGAGTTAAAGAAATAGCAGTGAAGCAGCCTTCTTCAGGCCACGGTTTTGGGCCGTTCCTATGCCAGAGTAACCCAACTGAAGTCTTTCTTCCTGTCAGACTACTTGCTGCAAGGCACAGAGTGAGTCCAGAACCTAAGGCTACACCGCAGGGTCTGAACTCAACTGGGCCAACACTGGACTAGACACTTAATCCTCCTGAACCTCAGTCTCTTACGTGCGTAATGAGAGAGATGAACAACCACATGCTGGACTGTTCTGAGACCTGAGTTAATACACGTAAAACCCGAGAGCTGCCCCTGCCAGGCACGCACCAGGCGCCAGTGCCACCATCAGTGCATACCTCGACCACGTGTGGACGCACAGGCCTCCGTTCCTTCTTACTTCGACCAATGCTTCTAAGGAAGTTTTCTACCACTTTTTCTGTCTGAGCCATCTGCTGAGGAGTCGCATTCACTGAACACCTGTTTGAAAGTTATATGTACATAAAACCATCATTAGAAAAAATAGTTTTAGTAATTCATCACATTTTGTATAAATAATTCAAAAATAAAAATGTTTTTTATAAAAAATACTTTCAGGGCCGGGCGCGGTGGCTCAAGCCTGTAATCCCAGCACTGTGGGAGGCCGAGGCGGGTGGATCACGAGGTCAAGAGATCGAGACCATCCTGGTCAACATGGTGAAACCCCGTCTCTACTAAAACTACAAAAAATTAGCTGGGCATGGTGACGCGTGCCTGTAATCCCAGTGGCTCAGGAGGCTGGGGCAGGAGAATTGCCTGAACCCGGGAGGCGGAGGTTGCGGTGAGCCGAGATCGCGCCATTGCACTCCAGCCTGGGTAACAAGAGCGAAACTCCGTCTCAAAAAAAAAAAATAAATAAAAAAAAATAAAAAATAAAAAATAAAAAATACTTTCAAAGATGTTAAAAGAAACAGTAGCCAAATGTAGAAATAACACAGCCACCTTCCTGCTTTGCAGTGCTTCGAGTTACCAAGAAATTTCCACATAGTTCAGTGTGTCAGCTAATAAAACTGTCCAGACACAGACAGCCTGAGCCTCTAAAGTCATCTTCTTCCAAAGAGCAAAGAAAATACAGAGATTAAGATCTGCTAACTATGCCTTCAGAATTACACTATCGAAACACTGACAACTTTTAAAATTACTGTCCAACAGTCATCAATTTGAAAATCTGAACTGGTTTTTAAAGCAGAAAACCATAAAACGCAAAAAATTACCATGCTTTCAAAGTTACATGAAAATAGAACTTTTCCAAATTCTGCAGAATTGCAGATACTATCATATAAAATCTACCTGAACTCCACAGTATATGACAAAGTGTGTATTGTTTCCTTCTGGCTGTAAATCCTAAATGTATTCTAAAGTAACAGCAGGTACCATTATATCAATACTAACTATATCCCAGGTACGTATGCTACCTTGTAGATACTTTTCCTTTTATTCCTCACAATAAACCTGCAAAGGAAAGTTTTATGGAGGAGGAAGCAGAAGGCTCAGGTGGGTCAGCTGCCCAGGACCGCCTGGGTGCGAGGTGAGTGCTGGCCATGCACTGGAAGCCAGGCCTACCTGAGCCCAGCGCCCAGCGACCCCAACCACCAGGCCCCAGCTCTGGCCACCCACAGACCGCCCTGTACAATCTGCCAGGGATTCTCAAAACATGACTCGGGAAAGGCACCAGGACTCTCTAAAGAAGGACATGTTCTCAAGTACTGACGAATACCTCAATGTTACTGACAATAAGATGCTGAAAGTAAACAGTTCATCATGCTTCAACTTCAATCACGCTTACAAACCTGAGGGCATATCCTCGGAGCATCACGTGACTTTAGAAGAAACTGCACTTGTGCTCTGGTCCTGAGCAAGCCTACCTTCACAGATCTGCCGTTTACCAACCATTTGCTGTGGAAGCAATATAACTAAGTATTTGCCCTCAATCTATTTGCAGTTCTAGAACACAACTACCCTATGTTCTTTCCTATCTCCAACTTTTAATAAGCTTAAAATATTTTTTTCTTAGTTTACTAGAGCACTTGACTTCTACAATAAATTTTATAACCTATACCTCTACCAAGTACTCTATCTTGAAGTTCCTATAATAAGTGAAAAATACCTAAGAACTACACTTAATTATTTAAAAACAATCACAAACGTACCTCATATTATCACCATTTAATAGGTGCTTCTTAATACGAGGGAGCTTCCTCAGGATGGGTTTGATGTCTGTCATTTCTGCAATCCTCTTCATCAGTCGTACCTGAAACAGAGGAAGCTCACTCAGCCAGAGGCCACGAAAGACCACTCAGTGTGAGCCACGCACCCATGACATCAGAACCCTGTTTGAGCAGGGGTTATGTGTGTGAGTGTGTGGCTTGAGGGCTGGAACAGGGGTGCAGGAGTGGTATGAAGAGGAAGATGAGTTAAAACCAACCAACCAGGCCGGGCGCGGTGGCTCAAGCCTGTAATCCCAGCACTTTGGGAGGCCGAGGTGGGTGGATCATGAGGTCAAGAGATCGAGACCATCCTGGTCAACATGGTGAAACCCCGTCTCTACTAAAAATACAAAAATTCAGCTGGGCATGGTGGCGTGTGCCTGTAATCCCAGCTACTCAGGAGGCTGAGGCAGGAGAATTGCCTGAACCCAGGAGGCGGAGGTTGTGGTGAGCCAAGATCGCGCGCCATTGCACTCCAGCCTGGGTAACAAGAGCGAAACTCCGTCTCAAAAAAAAAAAAAAAAAACAAACAAACAAACAAACAAACAAACAAACAAAAAAACCCCAACCAACCAATTTTTCCCTATATTTGGTCAGTTAGAAAGTTAGCATTTGAGACATTAATGTATTCCCAAAGAAATCAGCAACTCTGGAACATGTGGCTAAACCAGAGTCGCACAGGTTCCTTCCAGGCTTCCCACCTGATCCATCCCACTGAAGGCCTCCCGCAGGTCCCCTGCGGGCGTGAGGGTCCTGCCAGCCCTGATGGATGCGTACAGGTGTCCAGAGTCGGGAATTCCATTGGCAAGCTCCTGGGCGGTCATCTTCACCAGCACTTTGAAGTGCTCTTCTTCTTCAAAGCACGGGCTATGAAAAAAGGCAAAGAATATATTCCTGGAGACCCGTTCATCATGCCCCTTCAATATCATGGACAATTTATTAAGAATAAGTTTTCAGACTATTTCACCAACCAAAGAAATTTTCTAAGTCCATATGAATAACAAGTAAAACCACTTGGAAGTCAACAACCAATACAAGTAAAATTGTCTACTTTAAAGTATTTCAAACGAAGATGTCTGGAACAGCCCAAGAATGGACAACTCTTCAAATGCAGTTACTTGTTAAATATTTCACTCCATAGATGCATCATGTCTGGCAAGTTTCGATCCAGGCAGAGAGAGGAGAAAAGCACACCCTGAAACACAGAAAACACAGCGGAGGAATGGAATTAGGGGCGAACTGCACAGTAACAGAAAGCCACTGGAGAAAAACTTCACCACAGCCGTCATCTGACAGTGACAGGCTACCTGCTCGTAGGTGTCCATGTGTGAGTCGTCGGGGAGCACGTGGGGAGCAGCACTCATCCCTCCAGTCTTCAGTTCGATCTGCTGAGCCTGCTCCCGGTAGTCAAGAAGGCCGCAGCCCAGCCTGACAGAGGAGAGACGCATCGCGCCGATTACAAGGAAATCTTGACAGAATCATTTTTAAAACTGTGAATCTTTAAATACAAGTTGCTTACATTAATTCAATAACTACAGCTCTCCCAACCTCTTTACACTTCGAAGGTCATAAAGCAGGAACACACTCTGGCCTTTGCCCTCAGGAGTTCACGTGCTCTCTCCCAGGGAGACACCAGCTTCTCATGCCTAAGAAGTCAGTGTCCAGGGGCACAAGACACTTTGGGAGGCCTGTTTCTGCACTCAAAACAGCATTCTAAAATATGCATTTCCAGGCGTGATCGTCTAAGTAAATGTTTCATGAATACCCCCTACTCTCTTCGCCCACTCCCTGTGATACAAACTTCCTTCTCTCAAATGTCTGGTAGCCTAGCAGGGGAGTCCAAAGACTACACACTAAGTTTTTAAGAAAAGCATCTTCATCTCAGCACTCATGCTTCTAGTGATACTGCTAATGCCAGAAGTCATTAACTTAGTCAAGGAACAACTGTAAGTGTTTTCTAAGGTGCTGCGAAAGGATGAGCAGTGGCCCTCTATTTAAAAAGAAAGCCGGGGGCCTTTCAAAACCCTGAAGACACTTTCCATCTGAGCAGATCCTCAACCAGGGTGCAGAAGGCATCACAGCCAGGTAGCTTTCTGCAGCATGAGGACAACTTCACTGTCACGAAGCGAAGACGCCGGATGCTCGCCAGGTTGGGCAACGGCCCCCGAAGCTGGCTGTAGGGTTCCCTGTCACCTGATTTTCCTGGATAGGAACGGACGCCCACAGCCCTGTCTACTGCTTGTCCTGCAACCCTCAAGTTGGCAGGGCAGGGCAAAAGGACAAGTGGTGATGTGTGCACTCGGGTGTGTGTTTCCAGATCTGTGCACACACCACCTTGGGAGGACGCCAGCAATGCAGTCAGCTCGGAAGAGCAACGCAGACAGCAGGACATCCATCTGTCCCCAAGGCAGCCTCGGGCCACACTGCACACTGAACTACCCAAACTTTCAGATTAAACAATCATTCCTTGCCAAAGCGTAACAGATTAGTATGCTGAGACAGAGATCTATAAGCATCTCCTTATATTATGCCGGGGATTCATAAATATTTCAATGTACTATAGTAAGAAAATGTTACTTTCATAAAAACAAATTCTAAACCAGCATACTGTACACTTTACTTACACATTAACACTGTTAAGTAGTGACTCACTGAAGGTAATTCCTACTGATGCATTACAACAATAGAGATATGCACACAAAGCAGATATTAGTAAGACACAAGGGCATGCTGCAACTCGTACTTGGTGAGGACGCTGCAGAAGAGGGGCACGTAGGGCCTCAGCTCCTCGGGGAGGGTGTTCAGGCTGCAGAAGGCCCGGAAATACACCACGCCATTGGTGGGCTGAGAGCAGTACTGAACAGGGATATCTCCAGCTAGGAAAACAAAAAGGATTTAATGTTTACTGCTGCCAGTATAATTTTAACCATATTTAATATTTAAAAAACAATGCTACTGCTTTTCAAGAATGGAAATTCAAGACTTAGAGTTTATATAAATTTCCCTGTTGCATTTTCATGATTACATCCGGAATTGTCTTCAATAGTAGAGCAACCTGCGCTCTCCGAGGAATGGGAAAGGAAGGACAGAGCCACGGCCTGCTGGTCTCATAACTGTGAGTTCCAGCAGGTGCGCCCGCCTCTCTCCACCCCACCTTCCTTACCCAACCTCTCCCCAACAACCACAGAGAACTCCAACCAGGTCCCCCCGATGGCCCCTGGGCCCACATCACACCCGTCCTCAGCACTGCTCATCTTCCCCAACAGGCCCTGCCACCCGAGGGCTCCAAACAAGGCTCCTGGTGCCCCCACCCCCCACTCCTCCTGACCTCTTGAGGGAAGGGCTGAGCATTCAGCTTTGTATGTTCCTACCTAGCAGAGCGCCCCAGACCAGCAGAGACACCAAGGCATGAACGGATGTCTCATTTACTGTCACTCATTGTTTTAGTGAACACTTAATGAGACTCAGGACATAAAAACTGCAGGGGTTAATAGATCAGAGGGATGTTTGCCTCGATTCTCACAAGTGCACACACACGCAAAAAGAAATCAGACAGAAGCACGGTGAGTGCCGCCGGAAGATAAAAATGGGTTGGAGACGCTTCACAGGACACAGGAATGCCCAGGGTGAAATCTCATCCCCATCTTTGAGATGCAAGTGACAGCCATGCTCCCCTCAGCTCAGTAACACCTGGCCACACCCACTGGCAAGCTCAGCATCAACACCGTCCCAGGTAAGGTTACCCTATAGATGCCTCTCCTGCTACAAGCCAGGAGCCAGAGAAAGGAGGTGCCCTGAGAACTCAAAAGCAGTGACAGACACGGGGCAAAAATTACCATGAATGAAACGCACCACAGCAAGAAATGCCAGGACGAGGCAGGGGGTGCACCTGGCCTCCGAATCCCTTTCAGCTCCACGCCCACTCTCTCGAGGCGCTCTTGCCCCCCGACTTCCTCTCTATGTGGACGGCAGGGTGAACAGTTGGGACAAGGGGCTCTGAGGATGCCTCTATTTTTAAAACTGCACTTAATACAGTCACAGCATAACCCAAATCCTCATGATTCTAGAAGCAGCAAATCAGAGCGCCCTATCAAACCCACTCTCAGAAACACACACATAGGCTCTTACTGAGTGACGGAGTCTATGGCCACTGAGAATTAGAAACTAGGTATAAGACATGCTGAGGCCAAGACTATGAGTGAGCAGGGAGCACCTCCAAGATGTGACTCTACTGCTGCTGTGAGGAGTGACATTTCACTCCACAAAGGAACCCCAGCCCCCATGAAAAGCAGTGTTCCCAAGGACCTGTCAGGACCACGTCCAGCTCCGTGGCAGGTATGGTGGGCTCGATATCCGAAACTTTCAACGCTGGCAGGCAAGAGGCATCTTGAGGTTTGCTTTGCCGCGTCCGTAATTCTAAACCTAAAAAAGAAACAAGAAAAAGGAATATTCAGGACCATAATGAAAAGGGCTGATGCAGTTTATCCCCTCTCTGCGTTATTTTACATCCAGAATGAGCCGTCCATGCCAAGTGTGGGGAGTAAGTGAGCACTGTGGTTTGCAAAGCACCTCCTATTTCCAGGCTGACCAATCTGAGAGGCACTAATAACCTGCTTGGCGGGTAGCCCTCTCCCGAACTCGCATTCTTCTACTGCGGAACAATTCCATCAGGGAGCGGTGGTTTGCTCAAGCTGCTTCCCCTGTACCCCTCTCCAGAGTTTACATTAAATAGATTCAACTTGTTTTTAGAGTTTTCAAACCATTTCTTGATGGACTGAAATTTAGTGATCTTTATACTTATTTCCTTTTTGTTTTGAGACCGGGTCTGGCTCTGTCACCCAGGCTGGAGTGCAGTGGCATCATCTCGGCTCAATGCAGACTCTGCCTCCCGGGCTCAAGTGATCCTCCCGCCTCAGACTCCTGAATGAACGGCTGGGACCACAGGGCACACCACCTTACTTGGCTAATTTATGGTTTTATTTTTTGGTGTTTTTTTTTTTTTTTTAGAGATGAGGTTTTGCCATGTTGCCAAGGCTACTCTCGAACTCCTGGACTCAAGTGATCCTCCCACCTCGGCTCTCAAAGTGCTGGGATTTCGGGCATGAGCCACGGCACCTGGCCCCATACTTGTTTTCTATTGTTTCATTTTCACGAATTTCAACAAAAGACTTATAGGATCGCATACATCACACAAATTACAGGGGTGCTTAGAAAGACACTTCCTGGGCCTGACAGCCCATTCATCAATGAGGGAGGCAGCTCCTTCACGGGGGATGCCACTTAGCCACAGCCTACGAGGAGGAGCCACAAGACCCAGGCGTGGTCTCAGCCCTGATGGCCGTCAGTAGAATGGCTTCCCAGTGCAACACCGTGCCAAGCAGATACACAAATGCATTATTCCACGACTCGCAGGGAGGGCTGTGCTGAGTTCCTGCTTTAACTCACAGTCCCACAGAGAACACTCCTGGTGTCTGCTGGGCTGACTCCCCCATGTTCCACTGCCACTTTCTGAAGTTCCCTGAGGGCGTGCTGAGCACTTAGAGAACGAGCCTTGGGGCACAGTGAGCAACTCAGCGGTGTTGTGCTCCACAGGTGCCCCACCGCAGGCTCCAGCTCTTCCGCCCACCTCTGGAGCTGCAACTGCCATCACCACCCCTGCTCCCGACAGCACAGAGCTCAGACTTTCTGGGCTTTGCAGGCCTTCCCCCTCCTGTTCACCATCTAACATCCTGAGTTTCCGCTTGGAGGTTTTCTAATCTATGGCTAGGCCACAAAGCTCCCTCCTCCCTCTTCTGTGACCTGGCTTCCCCCGGGGTCCTTGGGCCCACCTGCGCTAAAAGACGCTGCAGCTACCCTGACGCCCCAGTGCTCCTTCTCTGAACGCACTCACGGTCGGTGGGAAAAGCCTCCGACACGTCCTCTTTTTCCTTGCAGCACATCACACACTCCCTGATGGCGGAGGCTTCACCCCTTCACAGGGCTTAAGACACACACTGAAGTACACAGTTTCCCATTCACCTTTCCTGCACTGCTGTCCTCTACTGACTGGCTTTTAATTCGGAATCCTAACACTGCCATGCACACTTTAAGACTTACTAACCTGAAATAACCATTAAATGCACCAGCACTGTGTCCTCCTTTAAAGGACCTCTGGCGTGAATGTGCAAAGGGAAAATCTGCAGTATGAGCACTGCTCACTCACCTACTGGGCTGGACTGTAATATGCTGGGTTTTCTTAAAGCTCACCTCTGAGGCCAGGCCATGAATAGGAAGTAATTTAGGAAACGTACAATCTGCTGCCTATTCATGGATTTATCACGTGTGCTCACAAACAACTTCAATTAATAGTGGGAAGATTGGAGCTTGTCAATTATCACAAAACAGAGTTCAATAAGGGGGAAAAAGACTTTAAGGTTAAAAAAAAAAAACAACAGAGCTTAAAATAGTTGTCTCTAAACAAGAATTCAAATGCAAAGAACAGGTTACAAATTGACATTAATTTTTCTTTTACTGCATTATGTCACTTCAAAATTGGCAAGATCAAAATGGAATCACTTATCTTCTACCTAACGTCCACTCTTACCTCCTGACAAGCCTGACAATTTCTCACAGAACCCCAATCCAACGAGCTTTTTTGGCAGGAAAAGTGCATGTGTGTATGTGTTGCATATATTTTTAAAAGGCGTTATTAATACGTAACCTACAAGCATTAATATTCACAATTGTAAACCTGTAATTCAGTGAGTTCTGACAAACGTGGCAAGTTATGAAGCTACCACATCAGAGTGCCGAGCCTGTGTGGCACCCCCCAAACTCTCCCACACTCCACAGTCAACCACATCCCGACTCCAGGCCTCAGCAACTTCTCAAGTCTCTGTCCCTGAGGCCTGGCCACGTCCAAGGCTTCCCGTAGTCAGTATGTCATCTTGCGCCTGGCTCACTTCCCTTTGCGGAAAGCTTTCAAGAGGCACCAGCACCAAGTGTGCATCACTGCTGTGTTCCTTTGCAGCAAGTGGCGTTTCTTTCTAAGGACGCACATGTTGATGGAAATCTGAGTTGTTTCAAGTTTTGTGCGGACACGTTTTCATTTCTCGTGAAGGAATGTCAGGAGTAGGGCTTCCTGGGTCCAGCGCGTTGCCCGGCACTGTGGAAGGAGCGTTGGGAGCAGGGCTTCTGGGCTCATGCGTGTTGGTGGGCACTGAGAGAACTGTGACGCTGTTTCCTAGGTGGCCACACCAATTTGGTTCCTTTGGCAGCATGTGAGGGATCCCCTGCCTCTCAGGATTGACAATATTTGGTGCTGGCAATATTTTTTTAAATGCTAGTCATTCTAGTAGGTGTAAACGATCTATCACCGTAGTTTAAATCTGCATTTTTCTAAGAATTATGATATATTTCCCTAAGTAATGAGATTATTTTCCATGTAATGATTTATGTGCCTATTTGCCATTAGGATCTCTTAGGTGGTATCTGTCAAAATCTTTTGCCCATGTTTTAACTGGGTTGTGTGTTCTCATTACTGAATTGTTTGTTTTTCATATATTCTAAATATAGTCCCTTATCAGACACCACTTTTGCAAATGTTTCTTCCCAAGGGCAGAACTACCTCTGAGATCCACGTGGCCCCTGCTCTCCTGCGGCGTCCTGCCTGCCTTAGCTCTGCCCGGCCACTCCCCCAGCTGCCGCCAACCCCACTCTCACTTTTCTCTTCACTCCAACCACCCCGGCCGAGGTCGTCACGTTGTGCTTAGGTTTCCAATTGCCTCTCAGAAGTTTTTGCTATTCAATTTCTCAATTTTTCTTCAAAACTATCCTGAATGAGGCTGTTGTTACACTGCTAATGGCAGTTCTCCTATCTCAATACATGAAGCACCAGCATACTCCCCATCCTCCACTCAGGCCCTCCCCAGGGCCTCTGGGCGGCCTGTCTCCCCCATACATGCTGTGCTCCCTCCATGCCCACCGCTCCACATTCCGAGTGGGCACACCATCCCCATGTGCCCCACGCCTGTCCCACAGAATCCTGCTGCTGCTTCGTGGCTGGCACACACGCTCTGTGCCTGAGACAGGCCTCTTCCAACATACAGCTCTCACTGTCCACACTGCACACAGGCCATGCCTTCTACACCAGGGACAGGCCTCTCCCAACACACAGCTCTCACTGTCCGCACTGCACACAGGCCACGCCTTTTTTTTTTTTGAGACGGAGTTTCGCTCGTTACCCAGGCTGGAGTGCAATGGCGCGATCTCAGCTCACCGCAACCTCCGCCTCCCGGGTTCAGGCAATTCTCCTGCCCCAGCCTCCTGAGTGGCTGGGATTACAGGCACGCGCCACCATGCCCAGCTAATTTTTTGTATTTTTAGTAGAGACGGGGTTTCACCATGTTGACCAGGATGGTCTCGATCTCTTGACCTCGTGATCCACCCGCCTCGGCCTCCCACAGTGCTGGGATTACAGGCTTGAGCCACCGCGCCCGGCCTACAGGCCACAGCTTCTATACCAGGGACAGGCCTCTACCAACACACAGCTCTCACTGTCCACACTGCACACAGGCCACGCCCTCTACACCACGGACAGGCCTCTTCCAACACACAGCACCTGATAAATAAAAAGTATTTACAAAATATGTAAAATAAATACGTCTTTTCAAGCTATTTCTTTTCAGTTATTCTTGCCTTTCCTACTGAACTATAAGGACGATTTTCTGAGACTATCTGAACCCACTGCATTGAATGTGAGCTCTGTCAGTGCCCAGTGGACATCTACTGGTTGAAATAATACTTGCCTCCAACTATTAACTCACTAGCAAGTCCACCAGGCCCAAGTGCAGGTTAGGGAGCTGCACGGCTCAGAAGGAAGCCTCTGACCTTTCTCGTGGACCTGCTGCCTGTCTCTGGGGGACAGGGCCTCAACCTTCTGCTTGAGCTTCGTGGCCTCCAGCTGAGCTTGCTTCTCGCGATACTTGTCATCCGGCCTCATTGATAAAGTCAGCTTATGCTGATTATTCTGCAGCAATCACAGGGACAACAGAAGCCAAGTGAAAACCAGGTCTTACAGGAACCTCACGCTGAGCGAGCCTCTGCTGGTATGCTCTTGGTCCTGGAGTTCTGCCTACCACTTTAAAAACCGCAATCGTAGAACATACCGCTAAAGCTGATTTGCTGATGAAGGTACGCAGCCGTTAGTGCTTCCCACCACACCTGCCTAAGTGGTAGGTACAGGATTCACATATGCTGTTACTCTATTAGGGTTATTTTAATTATTATGGTCATTAGGTCTTAACCATATCAATACTAAACATTTTCATGACACTTTAGTTGTAAAAAGGTTTGCACTTTTAAGTACCACAGATCTTGGATTTTAGTCGAAATTGAAAATAATATAGAATTCTAATTTATTTTTTTGTCTAGTGTTCATTCTACTATGAACTTCTAAAAGGCTAGAACTACATTTCCCATTCAATACTTTATAAATTATTAGAACAAAATAGATGTTGATGTAATATAAAAATAAATGTTAGGTGTTTTCATGCACTTCCCCTATTTCAACAATTAAAAAATTACACATGCACAAAATGCTCCCATATGAAACACTACAAACAGAGGTGAGAGGACTAGAAGACATCAGGAAGTTTATGTCAAATCACAGCAGCTGCGAGAAACTGCAGGTCAAGTTACTGAATCACGTCTCTTGTCTAAAACAATGGAACCCACTGGAGAGTTCCCTTCAAAGCAGACAACAGTCTCTCTCACCAAAGTTCTACCACCTTAATGAGTACAAAGCGAGGAATATGCATCCAAGCACAACTGCCTAAATATCTGAGAAAACAAACATAAGCCTCAAAAGAATTCACTCATGAAAACCAGAATATTTGTTACAATTGAGTGACTGTCCTCGTACTTTACATTCTTTTACTAATAAGAGAATATACGCAGATGTTTTATTCATACCCACACACAAACATGCATATATTCACGTATTAAAAATACACATGGGCCGGGCGCGGTGGCTCAAGCCTGTAATCCCAGCACTTTGGGAGGCCGAGGCGGGTGGATCGCGAGGTCAAGAGATCGAGACCATCCTGGTCAACATGGTGAAACCCCGTCTCAACTAAAAAAATACAAAAAATTAGCTGGGCATGGTGGCACGTGCCTGTAATCCCAGCTACTCAGGAGGCTGAGGTAGGAGAAATGCCTGAACCCGGGAGGCGGAGGAGGTTGCGGTGAGCCGAGATCGCGCCATTGCACTCCAGCCTGGGTAACAAGAGTGAAACTCCGTCTCAAAAAAAAAAAAAAAAAAAAAAAAAAAAAAAAATACACATGTACGTTCATCTAAAAAAAAGTACTAACTTACACTAAAATCTGGAAAATAATTTTTTAAGTTAATGTAAGCATTTATTATTATGATTTTTGAGATGGAGTGTCACTCTTATTGCCCAGGCTAGAGTGCAATGGCATGATCTCGGCTCATTGCAACCTCTGTCTTCCGGGTTCAAGTCCTGCCTCAGCCTCCCGAGTAGCTGGGATTACAGGCATGTGCTACCACACCTAGCTAATTTGTATTTTAGTAAAGACGGGCTATCTCCATGTTGGTCAGGCTGGTCTCGAACTCCCGACCTCAGGTGATCCGCCCACCTTGGCCTCCCAAAGTGCTGGGATTACAAAGTGCTATGTCATGAGCCACAGTGCCCAGCAGCAATTAAATTTTTAATTAGAAATTAAGTCACCCATTAACAGAAATTACTTAAATGTATAGATTACATTCTTAAAATTCCTTTCATTAGTATAAAATTTAACTTCAAAATTAAAGAAATGAACTCTCCAATTTTCTTACCTTAAAATACTGTTTTACTTTTTCTTCTAAAAATTTTGGATTTTCCTGCAGGCACTGTCTGAATTTAGCCAACTGATTTCCCAACTTCAAGAGCTCCACAGGGTCCCCATCGTGGTTCCAGCAAGAAGCTACGTACTGAAAGGAAGAATTCCACATCCACAACGCAGCTGGTACCAAAAACATGGTACGACCTCCAAAAGTTGCCAAGACTTGATTGTTTATAACAGAAGTCATGTAATTCTTTGGTTGGAGAAACAAAAATAACTTCTTTTATCCCCATTTTATTCTAATAAAATAAAAAGCCCTGGTTGAAATTATTTTTAGGAAATAACAGAGTACCAGTTATCATAAATCCTAACCCATTTAAAGTAATCTATTTCACATAAAAATATCAAAAAGCCAATTAAGCTAGTAACAAGACAAAAAGTCTATTATAAAAGTTTATATTCGATCAAAAAAGTATAACTTTCAAGGTTCAAATAAAGCGTTATCAGTATCCATCTATATTTTCAGTCCTAATCAAGATTAGCAAAGCCAAAAAACAAAAGCAAAGTGGTTGAGAAATGACTTACTGATGTCAGAGTCAGTCCAAAGCTGGTAGACTGATGTTTCATCTGTATTTCAATTTTATGAAGTGAAGCTTCAATTCGTTCATCTTCAAATCCTTTCCTAAAGAATACAATAAAGAACAAAGATGGGTCAGACACAATAGCTCATGCCTATAATCCCAGAACTTTGGGAGGCCAAGGCAGGAGGACTACTTGAACCTAGGAGTTTAAGACCAGCCTGAGCAACATAGAGAAACCCCTTATCTACTGAAAATACAAAAGTCAGCTGGGTGTGGTGGTGTACACCCCTAGTCCCAGTTAGGAGGCTAAGGTGGGAGGATCGCCTGAAGCTCGCAGGCGAGGAAATTAGTGAGCCAAGATCACGTCACTGCACACCAGCCTACGGGACAGAGTGAGACCCTGTCTCAAAACAAAACAAAAACCTAAGATGTTGCAAAGAAATAAAAGTTTTAGAAACAGATGGTAGCAGAGATAATATTTAAACAACTAAATATGAACAAATGCATGCTATATGACAGAGGCGGAAGGCCAAAACAATGGATCAGGCTCAGCTCCTCCCAAAAAGCAGGCAGGAATGAGGAACGAAAGCAGATTGTTACAAACAAGACACACTCAATGACTTCATCAATCGTTCTGTCTACTAGGCTTCTGACAGTCTCAATGTCTTCCTCTGCAATCCCCTGGAGGCCGACGCTGAAGTAGGCCTCCCTCGTGTAGCCATTGTACCTAGAAGACAAAACCAGAAATGATGCACTAGAATCCGGGCACATCCATCATGCCCTCGTAATACGCTTCATTTAAAGATCAGAACACAGAGCTTTCAACTCCAAGACTCCACCAAAAAGTGCATTAAAGCAATGTTCTCGAGTAATTGGTTCCGTGTACATTCGTGTCGTTTTATATCTTTTTCAAAAAATAAAATTTAAACTTATGAGTTATGGCAAAATACATCTTAAAACTGAGAACGACTGAGTTTTATAAAATTTTTAAAGTTTCTAATACTTAATAGCACGACCTTTAAGTGAGAACAGTATGGCATTCTGAGGCCCTGGAGAAGCTGTCTCTGTGCTGGGTGTCTTTTGGACAAATGCCTGCTTAAGGGACATAAAGGGGTGTCTTCTTTTGGACAAATGCCTGCTTAAGGGACATAAATGGCTGGCATGGGATGTAGATCTTATCCAGAGCTCTCTGCTGTGGTGGCCATTCTATGCACCATGAGACACTCAGCAGTTTCCTGGTCCCCCATCCTCCAACTGTAACAATCCAAAACCCAAAAATGTATGTTCCAGACATTGTCAAGTGCCAGGCGGGGACAGGGTGTGGAGGTGGAGGAGCAAAACTGCCCCCAACCAATGAGAACTACTAATTTAATCTAATCATAAACTCACCCAACATCCGGAGAAAAGTCTGTGCCAAGGCCAGATTCAATCAAGGCTTTGTAAAAGGGAGAATTGGGTCCAGAAATCAAGAGTGAAGACAGAAGACTTAATGTGAAGGCCTCAAATGTGTTGGTGATGCTGCATTGAAAACAAAAAGGAAGGGAGTAGGGGAGAAACACAGCAAAGGGAAAATTCTTGGCCTTACGCACATTTTATTTAAAATCACTATATACCTGTCTAGAAATTCTTGCATTTCAACATTTATTTTAACAACGATATGAGCAAAAGAGAATTTCTCTTAAATACTGGGATATTTTTTGAAATGGGGGCCTAAACCATAAAATTAACTTCACTGTACATGAAATGCTCATCACCAGACAGCCTAACAAGCACTTTTCACACATGATTTAAATGAAAGGCACAGCAGCACCGCCATTAAGGAGACAAGGAACAAACCAGCAAAGGTCACAGGCACAGAGCTGCAGGCTGAGCACGGAAAGGTCAAGCTTTCCCTTGACCTTTCAAGGAAGCCCAAACCTCCCTTCCCGCACACCCCCGGGGCCCAGGCCTCCCTTCC
>NW_022437658.1:0-1159 GCF_009761245.1 Sapajus apella
AGAGACAGGGTTTCACCATGTTGGCCAGGATGGTCTCGATCTCTTGACCTCGTGATCCACCCGCCTCGGCCTCCCAAAGTGCTGGGATTACAGGCTTGAGCCACCGCGCCCGGCAGAATTTTTGTATTTTCAGTAGAGACGGGGTTTCACCATGTTGGCCAGGACGGTCTCGATCTCTTGACCTCGTGACCCGCCCGCCTCGGCCTCCCAAAGGGCCGGGGTGACAGGCAGGAGCCCCCACGCCCGGCGGTAACACCCTTCAATTCAACCCCCTCGAGCGCGGCGCCCGCGACTCCGACTTGGAAAGCAGGGAGGAAGAAATGCGCATGCTCCAGTCGCGTCCCCGCAGGCCCCTCCCGTTTCCTAGCAACGCCGCGTCACGTGCGCCGCCGGCCGGCTTCCGTAGCGGGCGCCTGCGGGAGCTGGCGCGTGCCTGTGCGCGCGTGCGCAAGTGTGGCGACCGGCATGCCCCGCGCGCGCCCCACCCCTGCGTCGCCGCCGTGCGTGCGCGCGCTCGGCCCGCGCCTCCCCCGCCGGTTCTTATAGCGGCCGCGGGCGGCGGCGGCGGCAGTTGGTGGCGGCGTCGCCGGCGGGGAAGAGACGTCATGGCGGCCGCGCGGCTCGTGCTGCTGGGGTTCGCGCTGCTGGGCGTCGACGGAGCCTCCGGGGCTGGTGAGGAGTTGGCGAGGGGCGGGGGCGCGGGCCCGCGGGGGCCGGGAACGGAGGCTGCGGGCGGAGGCTGAGGGGCGGACCCGAGGCCGACGGGAGCCTGGGCGTCGGCGCGGGGCGGCCCGGGGGTTTCCCGCGGCAGCGTGGAGCCTGGGGGTGAAGTCCCAGCGTTTGAGGGGAGCTGGCGGTCGCTCCCGGGGCTGCTCGCCCGGCTCCTGGGCCTCGGTGTGGGCGTGAAGCCGCGTGCTTGGCGGCGGGAGCTGGGGGTCCTGGCCGGGCCGGTCTCGGTCTGGGGACGGAGGGTCCTGTCCCCGGCGGAGGTGGAGGATCTCGGGTCACCCGGGTCAGGGCGGTCGCGAAGGGGGTTGCAGGTGTCCTGACCCCCCGTCCCACCGGACGGGAGAAGGGCGACCCAGAGCTCCGGGGAGCGCCCCCTTTGGCCTGGAGCCAGGGTCAGGGGCTGGGCCGGTCCTGCGGGGACTGGATCCCC
>NW_022437658.1:1169-17354 GCF_009761245.1 Sapajus apella
GAGCCAGGGTCAGGGGCTGGGCCGGTCCTGCGGGGACTGGATCCCCCCTGCCTGGGAGCGTTAGGGTCAGAGACCCCCCTACCCCCTGGAGGGCCCGTGCTGCCTGCAGCGGTCATCTCGGCGCCGTCATTGGGAGGAAAAGGGCTTTTGTCCTCCCAAGTGCACGCGGAGGCTCTGAGCGGGTCAGCCCTCGGGATCGGGAAGGGATTATCGTTCTTCGCGGGATTTGGCCCTGGCGTGCTGCCTCGGGTGTGCACCTGCCCCGGGTCCTCTCCCGCACTCTTAAGCCCTGGCAGGCTGCTCCCTCGAGGGGCCCTGGAACGGAAAGCAGAACCTCCCTGCAGGGGCGCTTGGCTTCAGGACACACAAGGAGGCGGTCTCTGGATGCCCCTCCTCGTTTTACAGGCGGGGAAACTGAGGCCTTTGGGGAGCTCACGTTCCAAGGTTACAGGGAGCACAGGAAATAGTGGGAAAGTCATTTCTAGCAGGCTCTGACGGGGCATTCGGTTTTCAGTGCTGTTGGCAGGAGGGGGCCCTGTGTTGGGGGTGGGCAAATGTGGTTTGCAGAGTGTACTCGGGAAGCGGATCGAGGTGTGATTTTTCCAGGAGAAAAGCACGACAGCCTTTCTTGCTTGTGGGCGCAGACTGGCTTCCTTTACTGAGTTCCTCATTTGGTTCTGGGTTAAAGATTTATAGTGACTAGCTGGGTAACGCCTGCACTTTGGAAGGCTTAGGCGGGTGGATCACCAGGTCAAGAGATCGAGACCATCCTGGCCAGTAGGGTGAAACCCTGTCTCTACTAAAAATACAAAACCTAGGCTGGGTGAGGTGGCTCACGCCTATAATCTCAGCACTTTGGGAGGCCAAGGCAGGCGGATCACCTGAGGTCGGAAGTTTGGGACCAGCCTGATTAACATGGAGAAATCTTGTCTCTACTAAAAATACAAAATTAGCCGAGTGTGGTGGTGCATGCCTGTAATCCCAGCTACTCGGGAGGCTGAGGCAGGAGAATCACTTGAGGCAGAGGTTGCGGTGAGCCGAGATTGGGCCAGTACACTGCAGCCTGGGCGACAGAGCGAGACTCTGTCTCAAGAAAAAAAAAAAAAAGATTTGTGGTGACTGAAGTGTTGGGAACAAGGTCCAGAGCCGGAGGATCTGGACTCCTGAAGGGTCCAGAACAAGGGCTTTGAGCCTCTGTCCTGGGCATTGAGCCGTAGGGGCCTTGGGCAGGGGCTAGGGAGGGGCTCCCCATTGTAGAGGCTTTGCCAGTGAACTCCTGACCCACTTCTGAGATTTCATCCTCACCAAAGTGGCCCTTTATCGAATGCCCCCTGGGCAAGGGCCTGGCCTCAGCACCGTGGCCAGCTCTCTGGGGAGACAGATAGGAGCCCACTGGGGAGGTGAAGTCTGGAGATAAGCCCGCCCCAGCCCTGTGGAAACAGTGTTGGGAGCCAGCCAGGCTTGACTGGGTTTCAAGCACAGCACGAGGTTCCCACATTGAGCTAATTTGACAGCCAAGTGGGTGAAAGACCTTTGGTCTCTCCCTGCTGAGTAGCATGGTTCATAGTTTTGTTCTTCTGGTGCTCAAGACTGAGAATCGCTTGTCTTCAGCAGAAAGCTTAGCAGGGGGCTTACTGGCCAGAGCTGCAGCCTGGGAAGCAGGTGGAGTCTGCGAAGCTGGGAGCGCAGGTGTGCAGGGGTGTGTGTGTGTGTGTGTGCACATGTGTGTGCATGCGAGTGTGTTCGCGTGTGTGTGCGTGTGTGCTCGAGCACATGTGTGGGGGATGGGACGTGGGTCCCCATCCTCAGAGCGTCTCTGTGCTTTTAACAAACGCCACCTTTGCTGGGGACTGGCTCCTGAAGACCCAAAGGTCTGGGCCACACAGCCGTGTCCTGCGTGGGGTGGACACTGATGTGTGCTCTGTGTATGTGTGACCGTGTTTGCCTCTCATGAACCTTGCTTCAGGGGCCTCTGGGGCTTGGGTAGGGCAAGTGCCCGAGGTTGGCCGTCCACGGCACCTGTTGGCTTGTCACATACTGGGGGCCCGGGTGTGCCAGCTGGGTCCCAAGGGCGGAGGGCTTCACCCCTGAGCCTCTGGTGGGAGACGGGGGAGGTGCCCGCAGACGCCTCCCAGAGCTGTTTTCTCTGGCTTCTGTCAGAGTGCTGCAGTGGGTGGGGAGGAGGGCGGATGGGGGCGGGTGGCCAGCCTTAACCTGTGGGGCTGCCTGTGTACCACACGGCCTGCCTGGCCCTGAGCCCCAGCCTGGCTGCCGAGTGGCAAGGAGGCGGTGGCTGTTTTTAGATGAAGGTGACTTTACTTGAGAACATGGGTTATGGATCATGTGGCCAGAATCGAATGCTAACCTTTCTGAGGCCTGTGGCTGAGGGTCAGGCACTGCCGCTCCTCCTACTGCTCCTGAGTGGAGGCGCCTGGCACGGGTGGGTTGCCCGGTGGGGTGGGGGGCTCTCCAGTGTCCCCAGGAGCCTCTGTGGAGGCTTTCTCTTCCTGCGGCCCACACAAGTGGCACTTCAGTACACAGGCACCGACATCACCAGCATGCGGAGGGCCCATGGGCGGTTGTTCCGTCCAGAGCCTTTTGGTCTCTTTGGGAGTGACGCCGTCCACCTGCCGAGAAGGTGGCGGACCCATGTCCCTGGGGCCTTGGGGCCCATGACGTGTGCGCTGCTACGCAGCCTCGAAGCCATAAGCATGTGTGTGCACCTGTGTGCTGTGTGTCTGCGGACGTGTGTCCCTGCGTGCATGTGTTGTAGCGGTGCCCGGGAAGAACACGGTCACTGGGGCAGATGGCCCCTCAGAGCCTTGGACTCCGAGGCACAGCCTGGCTCGGTTTCCCACAGGACGCCTGGGCATTCCCGAGGCTGGAGGCTGGATCACGGGGGCCTCTTCAGGGCCTGGGGGGAAGGTGGGTGGGGGCAGGTTGGCTGCAGGCCACCGGGTCCTCCTCTCTGCCGCAGCCCTGCCCTGCCTGAAGGTGGGGTGTGTTGACTCGGGACCCAGCCCTGCCTTAGCACCCCAGGTGAGGACGGTGAGGAGGATGTGGAGGGCAGCTTCGCAGGGCTGGAGGAGGAGGGGGAGAGGAGGAGGAAGAGGAGGGGAGGAGGGGAGGGGGAGGAGGGGGAGAGGGAGGAGGGGAGGGGGAGGGGAGGAGGTGGAGGAGGAGAGGAGGAGGGGGAGGGGGAGGAGGGGGAGCAGAGGGGGAGGGGGAGGAGGAGGGAAGGGGGAGGGGAGGAGGAGAGGGGGAGGGGAGGAGGAGAGGGGGAGGGGAGGAGGAGGAGAGGGGAAGGAGAGGGGAGGAGTGGGGGAGAGGGGGAGGAGGGGGAGAGGAGGCGAGGGGCCGCTGTGGGGCCGGAAGGCCTTGCCAGCCGGGCTGCCTCTGGCCGCACCTCCTGCCCTGACTCGCCTCGCCGGGCTCTCCATGTCACTGCTGTTTGCAGTCTGGGAAATGTGGGTTACCAGGTGAGGACCCTTTGTGACAGTGGCACTGCCAAATGTTTTCCCCTCAGGAGGTCAGACGTGAATATCCCCTGTCCCTGGGGCCTTGGGGCCCGTGACACGTGCGCTGCTACGCAGCCTCGGAGCCGTGAGCGTGCGTGTGCGCCTGCGTGCCGTGTGTCTGCGGACGTGTGTCCCTGCATGCGTGTGTTGTAGCCGTGCCTGGGAGCCTGACCTCAGAGGGTGTTCCGGGAGGGCGGCACAGTCCTGGCGGGAGTCGCAGGTGGGTGTGGTGCGCCCATTCCCCATGCGTCCTCTGGGTCTTCTAAGAGGGGCTGCACGTCCTGGCAGGAGGTGGCGCAGGTGGGCGAGGCATGTTTACCCTGGGTGTTCTAGGGAAGGGCTGCACAGCCCCCACGCCCGCTCCCCGTGCTTCCCCTGGGCGGGGCAGTTCCTGGCAGGCGGGTACCAGGCACAGTGGGAGCCTCCGTGTGGATTCTCCTGTGCTCCTTTCAGCTCCGGGGCCTGCCCTTCCGTTTTGAAGGGAGGAGTGGCGGGGGGGCCAGAGGTAACGGCCCCTGAGGCCCTGCTGGCTCCGTCTTACCTAATCCTCTTCTCTGGGTGGCTGCCCTGAGATTGCTGAGGACACGAGCACTCTCCACCCGCAAGCCGTCCTCACAGAGCCTGAGTGGAGCCTCCTGGACAGAGCCCGCTGCCCCTGTGGCTTTGGGATTTGCTTTTCTCAGCAGCTCACCGGATCTCTCGGGTCGGGGTGTCGGGCAGGACGCTGCCCTGGAGACCTGCAGTCTGGAAGTTGGGACAGCCATGCCCACGGTCCTCTGAAGGAGTGGCCCTTCGGGCTTAAACTCCTGGCTGTTCTGCCCAGTTTCATGGGTTTTGTGTTTTAAGCTACGTGTGGTTCCTCATTTGTGGCATCAGAAGCCAGTGTGGCTGCTGGGAGGGTGGGAGTCGGGGGGACATCCGCGGTGGCTCCCACGGTCTTTCTCGTGCGCTGCCCTTTGGCAGCCCAACCCCGTCACTCTCCCACAAGCTGAAAGGAAGCAGCTTCCCCCAGCCCTGGCCGGGTGTCCTGTGGGCGAGGCCTTCCCCAGGGCGCACTAACGAGGCCCCACGCCCGCTCTCCCCGCAGCTGGCTTTGTGCGGGCGCCACTGTCCCAGCAGAGGCGGGTGGGGGGCCGTGTGGAGCTGCACTGTGAGGCTGTGGGCAGCCCAGTGCCGGAGATCCAGTGGTGGTTCGAGGGGCACGGGCCCAACGACACCTGCTCCCAGCTCTGGGACGGCGCCCGGCTGGACCGCGTCCACATCCACGCCACCTACCGCCAGCACGCAACCAGCACCATCTCCGTCGACACGCTTGCAGAGGAGGACTCGGGCACCTACGAGTGCCGAGCCAGCAACGACCCAGACCGCAACCACCTGACGCGGGCGCCCAGGGTCAAGTGGGTCCGCGCCCAGGCGGTGGTGCTAGTCCTGGAACGTGAGTGGCGGGCGCCTCCCTCCCCGCCTCCCTCAGTTCCCTCCTGTGCCGCTCGCCCCCGGCTCCTGCTGGTAGAACCCAGACGCCTCCTGCCCCTCTCTGCCCTGCTGGGCCCACCGCTGGGACAGAGGGGCCCGGACCTGAAGGGGTGGGCTCGCCCTTGACTGCCAGTGCTGGGCAGCCTGGCTCGGGGCAGGCAGAGCTCTGCCCTCCAGCAGGTGGGTCCTTGTTCTCCCTCCACCCTGTGCTGTCTGTGCCGCCGTCCCTCTCTGCTCCCCCGGGCACCTGCCTGGCTCCTTCCCTGAGCCTCCGTCCACACTGCCAACCTGAGCGGCCCTCCAGCCTCGGTCCAGGCTTGCTGCCCTCAGAACCTTCCGTGTCCTGCTCAGCGTCTTGTCCTAAGAGATTTTCACATTTAGTTCCTAACCGGAACATTGTAAATTAACCAAGAGATTTGCTCGGTGGGGATTGGCAGGAGAACCGGGGTGCTCCCAGCGCTGCTGCAGTGCCGTCAGCCTGGAATCAGGGGTGTGGATGGGGTCACCTGGGTCCCTCCTAGGAAGGGGCCTGGGAGCCCCATCCAGGGGGCAGGTCTCCACCAGCAGGCATCTGAGGGGCCGTCGAAGGAGGCAGCCTTGGCCAGGGGGCGATGTAGCTGTTTTTTCAGACAGGAATTTCCGGTTTGTGCCAGGGCTGCTCAAGAGCTCTGTGCCCTGGTCCCTGCTCAGGGACAGGGCGGGTGCCTTGTCTGTCCCTACACCTGGGGCCCAGCCTCCTGTGTCTCCTGACAGGAGCCTCACCGGGTGGGGCCGCTGGGTTACCAGCGCCTTAGCCCAGGGCCCATCTGCCAGCAAAAGCACCTTCCGGAGGTGCAGCCAGACATTCCCCTTGGGGTGTCAGGGCCACGGTGTAGTTTCAGAGCCGAAAACAAGTCGTTGAGGGAGGAGCTCCATGTTCCTGGTGTCAGGCAGGCAGCGCGGGCTGTGCTCCCCCGCTCTGTGCTGACTGCGTCTCCCGGGCCTCGCAGCTGGGGCAGTCTTCACTTCCGTAGGAAACATCGGCTCCAAGACGCTCCTCACCTGCTCCTTGAATGACAGCACCACAGAGGTCACCGGGCACCGCTGGCTGAAAGGGGATGTGGTGCTGCAGGAGGATTCGCAGCCCGGACAGAAGATGAACTTGGAGTGAGTGCCGGACCCCGTGACGCCGCTGCGTGGCCTTCTCACAGCTCTCTTGCTGCCAGCGGCCTCTGTGGGCCGTGAGAACAGGCTTGATCCAGGCGGAAGTTAGGGATCTGCTTAGACCCCCCCCAGGAGAAGCCCAGGGAGGGTCCTGAGGGGCACTCCTGGGAGCTAGGCTGTTGCTCCCTCCCCTGGTGCGTGTGCAACTCCTGGGCGCGTGCTTCTGACACGAGAAAGCGCCACCCTGGGCCCTGCCCTGTGCGTACCCCAGATGCCAGCCACCGTGGCCGGAGCCTCGTCATAACTGGGCTGGGGCGGCCCTGGGAGCACAGAGCCTTTTGTTTTCCGGCTCGCTGGGAAGATGGTCACAGGGTGTGGGGTGCAGAGTAGGGACCAGAGGTGTGGGTGCATCGGTCCAGGGGTGGGGCTGTCTGTTGGTTTTCACACCACTTCCCGTGGGGTCTTGCCAGCCTGGCTCTCCCTGGGCCAGTGGGCGACCAGGGCTTGTGCTGAGGTTCAGACTTGCTTTTTCACTGGACCCTGGGTCCTGGGAGGCGTCCTGCAGAGCCGGTGCGTGGCTCACCCGCCTGCTGTGCTTGCAGGGTGGACCCCGATGACCGCTGGGGAGAGTACTCCTGCATCTTCCTCCCTGAGCCCACGGGCAGGGCCAGCATCCCACTCCGAGGTGAGTCTGAGGCCAGGGCTGCCGGGCACGGCCGACTGTCCACCGCCCGGGGAAGCTGGAGGGGAACGGCCTCTTCTGTGGGCTCCAGGCTCCTCTCTCACCCTCCTGTCAGGGCCCCCCCGAGTGAAGGCTGTGAAGTCTTCAGAACACATCAACGAGGGCGAGACGGCCGTGCTGGTCTGTGAGTCCAAGTCTGTGCCTCCCGTCACCGACTGGGTGTGGTACAGGATCACTGACGCCGGGGACCAGGTGAAGGGCTGAGGGGCCGGCGCTGGGGGACCAGGTGAGGGGCCGGCGCTGGGGGACCAGGTCTCAGCCTCTCTGTCCTCGATCCCCTCAGGCCATCGTGAACGGCTCGCAGAGCAGGTTCTTCGTGAACTCCTCGCAGGGCCGGTCCGAGCTGCACATCAAGAACCTGGACATGGAGGCCGACCCCGGCAAGTACGCCTGCAACGGCACCAGCTCCGAGGGCAGCGACCAAGCCGTCATCACGCTGCGTGTGCGCAGCCACCTGGCCGCCCTCTGGCCCTTCCTGGGCATCGTGGCTGAGGTGCTGGTGCTGGTCACCGTCATCTTCATCTACGAGAAGCGCCGGAAGCCCGACGATGTCCTGGATGGTGAGCCTGAGCCCCCTGCCCACACATCCTGCCCTTGGGGCCACTCCTGGCCAGTTCCCGGAGCTTCACTGCTGACCCAGAGCTTGGGACCAAGGACCCCCAGGCAGGGAGTTCCTGGGACCCTGAAGGAAAGTGTGGGGTGGAGGGTCCGTCCAGGGGCGGCTGCGGCTCAGTGGGCAGCGGGCTTGGACCCGGGAGGAGGGAGAGGCGGCAGCTCCGCCCCGCAGCCTCACCCGGCCCTTCTCTCCCTCACTTGGCTGCAAGCTGGCGTCCTCCATGGTAAGCCGGCCCTTGCTGCTCTGCTGGACCTCGAGGCAGCTGCCAAGAGCCCATGGCTGTGGCACCAGGGAGCCCTGGCCTCTGCATGATGGGGCTTGGGAACCCGAGGTCAGCCCTGGGTTCCGGCAGCCCCTGCCTGCCGCCCCGCGCAGCTGTTCTGCCCCTTGGGCTGCATGTGCTGGGGCAAGGCCTGTGTGGGGCCTGTGGCCGCGACTCCTGGAAAGCGCTGCAGGGCAGGGGTGAGGCCCCCGCGAGGGGCTGGGACAGCTCTCTGTGGGGAGGGGCTCAGACCCAGAAGATCCGCTTGGCCGAGGCTGATGAGCTGCCCAGAGCCACCCCTGGGGACACTGAGGGCGGGGCCCGCAGCACAGCTGCCGGAGTGGGGCCAGCGCTGACAGGCTGTCCCCTCATCTTCTTTTTCATGGTGGCTGTCCCTCTTCAGATGACGACGCAGGCTCCGCACCCCTGTAAGTCCTGGCTGTGGGGCTCGGGGGTCCTAAAGAGCCGCTGCCTGCTGCCCCAGGCCTTTAAAACACAAAGACAGACCCCCAGGCTTCCGTGTTCAGGGGTCCCGGGGGCTGGGGCGGGCAGGGGTGACTTTCAGGGGGTGACTCGTGGGGGACACCCTCTCACCCGGCCCCTCGTGCCCCAGGAAAGGCAGCGGGAAGCCCCTGAACGACAAAGGCAAGAACATCCGCCAGAGGAACAACTCCTGAGCCAGGTGTGGTGTGCGGGGCGGGGCGGTGGGCGGGGCGGGGCGGTGGGCAGGAGCTCCTCCCGTGGACAGTGTGTTTGGGGTAGCGGTGGGCTCCTGGGTCCCGCCTGTGGGTCGCTGGGAGGGTCCACTCTGAGCGCCCCTTCCCTGCCCCCAGGTGGCCCGAGGACACTCCCTGCTCCCATGTCTGCTGCAACTGGAGCCCACTCCCAGTGCTTGCAAGATTCCAAGTTCTCGCCTCTTAAACGAAAACCCACCTTGTAGATTCCCACCATACGCTTCCTCCTTCTTTTTTTCTTTTTGTCTCTTGAAAAGTAGAGTTTCGTACATTCAGGATTTTGCTCTTAGGTTTTCCTCTTTAGCTGTTTCACGAGAGCCCAGGGAGTTGCTGAGCTCCCGTCTGTGGCTCTTTGAGCTTCTGGGTCTGAGTCGTGGCGGGGTGGGGAGGCACCGCTTTCCCCACTGGCTCTAGTCAGTGCCAAGTCCTTGCCCTTTGCGGGAGGTCACAGGTCACCCGAGGGCCCACGTTCTGCCTGCCTGAAGCCAGCGCTGTCTGGTCGCACCTTGCGCTTTGATGTTTCATTTCCTGAAGGCCCCAGGTCTGTGTGTGACTCAGCCTCAGGGACGACTCTGATCTCTTGGCCGCAGGGGACTCGCCTGTCCATACTGACGGCGACCCCATCCTGGCCTCAGGTGACCCCCAACCCCCCTGTGTCTGTGCGTCCCGGGGCCGGCTGTCTGGGCAGCTCTGGAGGGGGTTTGCCGGGGAGCTGGTGTCGTAGCCAGGACTCCAGAACCGCAGAAGCCCCTCCCCAGCCCGCCCCTTGGAGGGCGGCCGGCTCGTCACAGCGCCAAGATTCACGTGGGAACCCGACTCCCACCAACCACCACAATAAAGATGCCCCACCCTCACCCTCTCCTGGCTCCTGTCTGTGCCTCTTGGGGTTGGGTCGCCCCTGCGCTCTGGTGGCCACAGCAGGGGCCCGTCTAGTGCTGGGATTTTGCAGCGAGAACGGGTCTGCTGAGATCCCACTGGGGGCTGGGGTGCTGGGGGCACTGGCTGGACAGGGCCTGAGGCCGTCAGCAGACTTGGAAGGCGGCTGGGACTTCCCCAGTGCCTGAGAGTCTCGCAGAGCGTGGGCGCTGACCAGAACCTTCCCCGAGCCTGTTTTTCTTCTCCGATGGAGGCTGAGGTTTTCTGTTGCCTGCCCTGCCCCAAAGCTGCCCGTACCCATCCTCCCGGCAGGCTGCTCCAGCAGGGTCCAGGGGTGGTCCTGGTGAGCAGGTGTGTGAAGCTGGGCCTGAGGCTGAGCCGCCTGGCACCTACCCCCAGCACACAGAACAGACACGGTTGCTGGGCTGGGGGGACCAGGAGCATGGAGCGGGGAGGTCACCAAGGCACAGGGCCAGTGAGCGGGTCTGGAGGGAGGTTGGCAGATGCTGTCAGCCTGCAGCGCTGGGCCTAACTCTGGTCTGAGCGGGAGTCTCGGGGTAGAGGTCGGCAGAAGACGCTGGGGGTTCCCAGAGAAGCCGGGGGTCAGGATGGGAAGGCAGTGTGTTTCAGTGTCGGGGAAATCTGGCGTTTTAATGTCACAGAGGCCGAGAAACATGGCCCACAGCCTCAGGCTTTCCACTGCTCTGCCAAGGGTGGCAGCCCCTCCCAGCGCTGATCCTGCGTGCTGGACCGGCTCCTGGAGGCGAGCAGGGGATGTGCAGGGCCGCACCCAGTCGCGCTCTGGGGAGCCGCACAGCCTTGGAGGAGCGGAGGCCAGCACGGGGTCCCTGGCTGGCTTCTGCAGCCAGGCCCTCCCCGCCGGCTGCCACCAGGCGGTGCCATATGCCCACGCTGAGTGAGGCCCGCAGGTCATGGAGCCCCTCTGCCCGGGCAGGGACCTGGAGTCACAGCACCACCCGCTGAACGTGTGCTCAGTGACCCGTGGATAGGGATGCTCACTCTGCGTTCGTTCATTAGGCGCCTGTAGTATACCTGGGTCGAGGTTGTGCATGGACAACAGGCAGAAGGGTCCAGTGGGGTGGAGACGGTGCCAACAGAACGACAGGGAAGTCGCATTGGGTGGGCATCACCGGGCTTGTGGCCCAGATGGGTCCCCGGCTCGGTCTCCCCCCACCTCCCTGCCAGGCTCCATCCTCCCCAAGGGTCCCAGGCTCCGCCCGTCTTCCTGCTGCACCCCCGGCCCCAGGCGTGGGCCCACGGTACCTGTGGATGCCTCGTGTTCTGTACCGGATGGAGGGTGCGGGAGTTACAGGTCAGGGCAGCCTTGGGAGACAGATGGGCTTCCCGGGGTGCCAACCAGCAGATGGGCCTGGGCCCCTGCGGGTTCATCCCCCTGAGAAAGCAGCCACTCACACCCAGGTGCTTCACCTTTGTTCTTTGCACACAAAAATATAAACCTGATTCGCAAAAGCACAACCACTTAGCACGTAGTTTCCACACCAGCTCTCGTCTCTAAGTGTTCTTGTTCATACAAGCGTTTAGTGAGCGCCCGTGGCGTGCAGCCCCGTGCCCGGTGACGGGCATCTAGTGAGCGCCCGTGGCGTGCAGCCACATGCCCGGTGATGGGCATCTAGTGAGCACCCGTGGTGTGCAGCCCCGTGCCCGGTGACGGGCATCTAGTGAGCACCCGTGGCGTGCAGCCCCGTGCCCGGTGACGGGCATCTAGTGAGCGCCTGTGGCGTGCAGCCCCGTGCCCGGTGACGGGCATCTAGTGAGCGCCCGTGGTGTGCAGCCCCGTGCCCGGTGACGGGCATTTAGTGAGCACCCGTCGTGTGCAGCCGTGCCCCAGCATGGGAGTGCAGTGGTGGACGTCCACCCCATCACTGGGTGTTGGTGGCAACTCAAGCCTGCCTTGGATTCCCCAGATGTGAGATGGGGAAGTCACAGAGAAACACGAGTTCATGGGCTGGACTACACCATGGGGTGGAGCTGCCTGTCCCTGTCCTGGGCAAAGTGGCCTGTCCTCCCTCTTATCCCCCCACCCCAAAGGGAGCCCAGAAGGACAGGGCCTGTGGGGCGGGAAGGCTCCCAGCTCCCCCAGCCCCTCCACTCTGGGCTGTGGCTCTAAGCAGTATCTCCACTCCAGGGGCCCACGGTGGACAGTGACACCTCCAAGGCCTACAGTGGAGGGGGCCTCCTCTCCTTGAGGAGGAGGCAGAGCTGAAGGACTAAGAGCTGCCGGCATAGAACGAGCCTGTGCGGAAAGACGTTCCTGGGGCAAGGTGAGCTCAGCAGGGAGAAGGAAACCTGTGTGAGCCCGGGGCCAGCAGGACGGGGCACCACCCTCATGGCAGACGCTGCAGAAACAGGCCTGGGTCAGGGCCCCTCGGGACGGTGCCGTGGCACAGATGGAGCTCGTGTGTGTGGCTGAGGCGAGTGTCACCGTCTTTCCTCAGCCTCTGGTTCCTCAGCTGTAAATTCCGGCCCAGGCCTGCCATGCACAGTCCATCTATTTTTTTTTCTTTTCTTTTTTTTTTTTTTTTTTTGAGACGGAGTTTCACTCTTGTCACCCAGGCCGGAGTGCAATGGCGCGATCTCGGCTCACCGCAACCTCCGCGTCCTGGGTTCAGGCAATTCTCCTGCCTCAGCCTCCTGAGTAGCTGGGACTACAGGCACGCACCACCATGCCCAGCTAATTTTTTGTATTTTTAGTAGAGACGGGGTTTCACCATGTTGACCAGGATGGTCTCGATCTCTTGACCTCGTGATCCACCCGCCTTGGCCTCCCAAAGTGGTGGGATTACAGGCGTGAGCCACTGCGCCCGGCTATTAAAAAATTTTTTTTGAGACAGGGTCTCATTCCGTCACCCGGGCTGCAGTGCAGTGGCGCGATCTCAGCCCGCTGCAGCCTGGGCCTCCTGGGCTCAAGCGATCCCCCCACCTCAGCCTCCCGAGAAGCCCGGCTCACAGCACACGCCGCTCCACCTGGCTCATTCAGTATTCATCGAGTTGAACAGCAGATTTTCCAGGCTGGCTCCGTGCCTGCCCTGGCCTGATTTTGCCTTCCTGGTCTTAAACTGCTTTTCACTCAGAAGGCCCCATGATTGTGTAAGCTCCCAGGGCTTCCGAGCTGGACCTGTCCTGACCAAGTAGGAAATGTAGGTCCCAGGTTGGTAAATCCGGTCATCAAGCCTGAGAGGCTGCAGGGGTGGGGAGGCGGGGCAGACCCCGAGGAGGGAACGGCTGGAGGTTCGGGCAGGAGGGGCCCGGGTGTCCGGGGCCAGTGACCCAGGCACGCAAAGGCCAGAGACGGGCGGGGGCGGGGGTGCAAACTGCAGGAGGGACCAGGGCTTGCTTTTTCTTTTTTTTTTTTCTTTTGACCCAGGCTGGAGTGCAGTGGTGAGATCTCGGCCCACTGCAACCTCTGACTCCCGGGCTCAAGTGATTCTCCTGCCTCAGCCTCCTGAGTAGCTGGGATTTCAGGCCCCTGCCACCACGCCCGGCTATTTTTGTATTTTAAGTAGAGAAGGGGTTTCTCCATGTTGGTCAGGCTGGCCTCAAACTCTCGACCTCAGGTGATCCGCCCGCCTCTGCCTCCCAGAGTGCTGGGATTACAAGCATGAGCCACCGCGCCCAGTCAGTGGGGTTTCTTCCAAAGGCACTGGGAGTCGTGGGTGGCTTTGGGCCACAGACCAATGTGACTGACTGAGGAGCCAGGCCCTGGGTCTCCATCTCCCAGCACAAGCCTGGCGTGGTCAGGGCCTTTGCACAGGCTACGCTGCCTGCCCACAGCACGCTTCCTGCAGCTTCCTGGGATACCGCAGCCCCCTCCTCCAGGCCTTCCCCCAGCACCTCACCCTCTCCCTGCCCCAGTGTTTCCCCCCGCCTTCTGGACGGTATCTGACTTGCTGTACTCATAAGGTTGACTCTGATGCCGGCGTCCCCCCTGCCTGGCTCTCCGAGTCAGCCGCACTCTGAATGCCCAGCCCCTGGAGCAGGTGTTTATTTTTCCTTTTTGAGACGGAGTCTTGCTGTGTTGCCCAGGCTGGAGTGCAGTGGTGCAATCTTGACTCATTGCAACCTCTGCATGCTGGGTTCAAGCAATTCTCTTGCCTGACCTCCTGAGTAGCTGGGATCACAGGCGCACGCCACCACACGCAGCTAATTCTGTATTTTTAGTAGAGACGGGGGTTTCTCCATGTTGGTCAGGCAGGTCTCAAACTCCCGATCTCAGGTGATCTGCCCTCCTCGGCCTCCCAAAGTGCTGGGATTACAGGGGTGAGCCGTGGAGCCCAGCCCCAGCCCCAGCCAAGTATTTTTTAAATAAATGGATCGGCTGGGTGCAGTGGCTCAGAACCCTAATCGCAGCACGTGAGGAGGCCAAGGCAGGAGGATCACTTGAGCCCAGGACGTCAAGACCAGCCTGGGCAGCATAATGAGACCCCATCTCTGTAAATATGTATTATGTGCATTTTTTCTGAGATGGAGTCTTGCTCTGTGGCCAGAACTGGAGTGCAATGGCATGCTCTCAGTTCACCGCAACCTCCACCTCTGGGTTCAGGCAGTTTTCCTGCATAGGCTCCTAAGTGCTGGGTTACAGGCGTGCACCACCACGCCTGGCTAATTTTTGTATTTTTAATAGAGACGAGGATTCACCATGTTGGCCAGACTGCTCTCGATCTTTAAATATTTTTAAAAATTAAAATAAGCATGGCCAGGCGCGGTGGCTCACACCTATAATCCCAGCACTTTGGGAGGCCAAGGCGGGTGGGTCACCTGAAGTCAGGAGTTTGAGACCAGCCTGGCCAACATGGCAAAACCCTGTCTCTACTAAAAATAAAAAAAATGAGGCAGACGTGATGGCGCACACCTGTAATCCCAGCTACTCGGTAGGCTGAGGCAGGAGAACTGCCTTAACCCAGGAGGGGGAGGTTGCAGTGAGCCAAGGTCACTTCACTGCACTCCAGCCTGGGTGTCAGAGTGAGACTCCATCTTCAAAATAAATAAATAATAAACATAAATGCAGAGTACTCCGGCCTGGGCAGGGGATCAGAGTGAGCGTGCCGAGGCCAGGGAGGGTCCCTGTGCTCGCCGGCAGGTGCTGGCCTGGGTGAGGCTGTGGGTTGGAGAGGAGTCACCAGGATCTGGTGACAAGGACCATGAGCCAGCCTCCCTTGTGACTTGCACGTACCGCCGGCGCCTGGGGGAGGCGTTGTCTTTCTGCTTCTGGCACTGCCAGGCCCGGGGGTGGGGGGGGTTCTCAGGCTGTGCGGGTCCCGCCTCCTCCCTGCTCCCAGCCGAGTCCTGGGGCTCTGGCGACCTGCCCAGCCTAACATCTTCCCAGGGTGAACATAAAAGATCCCACTTCAGCTGGAGCACGCATCTGCCTCTGGGCGGGCCACAGCCTGGCACTGCCAACCGTGCTGCCCGCCCAGCCTCTCCCGCGCCGCCTCAGGACAGACAGCTGTCCCGCCCGCCTGCTCAGAGAGGCCGGCCGGGCCGGTGTGAGGGCGAAGGGGTCCCCAGAGTGTGGGGCAGCCTGGCCGGGGCACGAGACAGTCAGGCTCAGCCCATCCTCTGTGAGCTGGGCACATGCTGGTCCTCCCTCAAGCACCACTGAGTTTCTCCCGCGTGCAGGAAGGGGGCCGCGTCTGTCCCAGTGGCATAGAGGTGCAGGTGGGTGGGGGCACCCAGCACACAGGACATCGGGCCAGGTGCTGAGAGGGTCTCAGGAGGGCCTCCGGGTGGGGGTCAGCTCCCACTTTGTGTGTCTCTGTCTCTCTCCTCTCTCTCGTTTGCCAACTTCCTCACCTGCCCTCTCCCGGCTGTCTGGTGGGCTGAGTGGCTGGGGACAGAGGCCCCACGTCGCCTGGCACCAGGCCGCCCCCACACCCAGCAGGGCTGTGGCCCAGAAGCAGAGCTTTGGAAAGCTCCTTTCTCAGAGCTGGGGACTAGGAACTGGGGGCACAGCTGCGCCGGAGCCCGAGGACTCGGGGAAGGAGCCAGCCCCGGGGCAGGGGGCTCCAGGTCTCCCTGTGACCCCAATGTAAAGCCCCCCAAGACCTAGAGGAAACCCCCCGCGCTGCTCCCCAGGCACTGTTGAGGGCTGGGTGGGAGCCCCGCACGCGCCGTAGCTCTTCCAGTTTTCCTTGTCAGCCTGGGCTCGGCCTCAGTTTCCTCAAATGCAGACCAGGGCCAGGCGTGTCCGAGATCCGCACACCGACCCCCGAGCCCGCCTGCCCCTCCCCACGCGCCCGAGGGTCTCGGTCCAGGGCCCGCGGGCGACCAAGCAAAAGCTCTTTTATTGGGGAATCTTCGATCCTGCAGAGCGCGGGGAGGCGCCGGCCGCGGCCCCACTCTCCAGGCCCGCGTCACGCTCCTCCGGACAGAAGCGGAAACCGCGGAGCGGGAGCAGCGGCCCCGGCCGGGCAGCCGGGCTCGGTGACCTTGGGCGCGTCCTTCCGCTCGGCGGGCCTCAGTTTCCCCTCCTGGAGAGAGGCCTGCGCGGGGCTCCGAGGCCGCGGGCCGCGTGACCTTGGGGCGCCCCCGACCCGGCGGCCCCAGTTTCCCGGCGCGGGGCGGAGGCGGCGCGCGGACGGGCGAGGGGCGCAGCGGAGGCGGGGTTCCCGCCCCCGCCCCTCCCCCGCGCAAGGCTCCGCCCCCCGCGGCTCCGCCCCGCCCCGCCCCCGCCTCCCCCCTCCCTCGGGCTCCGGCCGGCGGCGGCGGCGGCGGCTCCGCTCCGCACTGCCCGGCGCCGCCTCGCCATGGACGCGCGCGGGGGCGGCGGGCGGCCCGGGGAG
>NW_022437658.1:17754-30527 GCF_009761245.1 Sapajus apella
GGCGGCGGGGACGGACGAGGGCGGCCCGCGGGCCCGGCTCCGCAGCCGCGACAGCTCGTGCGGCCGCCCCGGAACCCCGGGCGCGACGAGCGCCGCCAAGGGCAGCCCGAATGGCGAGTGCGGGCGCGGCGAGCCGCAGTGCAGCCCCGCGGGGCCCGAGGGCCCGGCGCGGGGGCCCAAGGTGTCGTTCTCGTGCCGCGGGGCGGCCTCGGGGCCCGCGCCGGGGCCGGGGCCGGCGGAGGAGGCGGGCGGCGAGGAGGCGGGCCCGGCGGGGGAGCCGCGCGGCAGCCAGGCCAGCTTCATGCAGCGCCAGTTCGGCGCGCTCCTGCAGCCCGGCGTCAACAAGTTCTCGCTGCGGATGTTCGGCAGCCAGAAGGCCGTGGAGCGCGAGCAGGAGCGCGTCAAGTCGGCGGGGGCCTGGATCATCCACCCGTACAGCGACTTCAGGTGCCGCCTCCGGGGGAGGGCGCGGGAGGGCGCGGGGCGCGGGGCGCGGGGGCCGTCCTTGGAGCACCGGGGGAGGGCGGGGCGGCGCGCGCGGCGGGTGACCTCGGAGCTTCTCGGTGACCTCGGGCGTGCCGGGAACCCGCCCCGGAGTGACCCGGGGGGGCGGAGTCCCCCCCTGGGGGGGGGGGGCTCCGGGGCGACCCCGGGACGCCCTTTGCCACGGACCCCGACATCCTCCGCCCTGCGGCGTGGCGGGCGGGGTGGGCGCGCGTCGCGGGCCGGGGAGCCGGGGTCTGAGCGCCGAGGGGCGGAGAGGACGAATAGAGGGGAACGTGGGCCCCGGAGGGCGGCGGAGCGGGAGGGAGGAAGAAGAAGGGCGCCCGGGAAGGACGCGCCCTGGGGAGGCCGGGGGAGAGGGGGTTAAGCGGCTCCCACGGCGTCCACCTGCGCCCCGCCTGCGAGGAGGCGCGCCCGGGCCTGGGAAGCGTGCGGGTCCCCACGCTGTGTCTCCCGGAGCCGCTCGGCCCGGGCTGTGCACCCATGTGGCGGTGGGTGTGTAGTCGCCGCTGTAGGTTCAGCCGGTTGATGGGTGGAGGGCGCGGAGCGGGGCCGGCGCGGGGCCACCGCCACCCGTGTTTGCGGTCCCGGTTCCCGGGCTGTGCGTGCGGCGGCCGGAGAGTGAGAGCGGCGTGTGTCCCCGTGGGCTGTGTGCGAACAGGGGCGCGTGACGGCGGCGGGGTTCCCGGGGCGCGAGCCTGTGGTTGGGGAGGGAGGTGTGTCTCCAGGGGTGTGTCTGCGTGGTGGTCGCGCGCGCGTGCCCCGGGGGGGGTTTGTGCTGGGTGTTGGGACGAGGTGGCGTCCGCGTGTGCGCCCGGGGCCGCTGTGCGCCGGTGGGCAGGAGCGTGAGCCGTGGGCAGGTGTCACGCGCGCGGCCGTGGAAGGCTGCGTGTGTGTCTGTGCGTCCACGCGTGCGGTGTGAGGTGGGGTGTGCAGGGGGGCCGGCCGGGGTGGCAAGGCCGGGCGCGCGGGGCGGGCGCGGTTTCAGCACCACGGACAGCGCACAGGGCCCGGGAGGGCTGCGCTTTTCCCGCCGGTCGCTCCTCCTCCAGGCCTGGGCACCCCAGGGCGTCCCCCATGGTGGACCCCTAAAGCTTGGCAGGGAGGCTGTCGGGATCTCTCTTCCCCTGGCCTCTCCGCACCCCTAGTGACTGGCTGGGGAAACTGAGGCCTCGGGCACACGAGTCCTGGACAGGGCCTGGAAGAAGGCCCTGGGATCCGCCTCCGAACCCTGAGGCCTTCCTGAGAGGTGAATACAGCTTTGACCAGAAGCCTGGATTTCAAGACAGGCCAGGGGTGGGAGGAGCCCTGAAACCCCCAGAGGGACCTTGTCCGGCCCCTCCCACCCTGCCTTTGGCCCCACTGGGAGAGCTTGGTCAGCGTCTGGGCTCTGGCCTGCAAAATGCGGACAGTGAGCCGGAAGGACGGGGCTTCCAGAGCTGCTGGTTGGCCTGGCCCCACTGCAAATCCCGCTCGGCACCCATTGACCAGAGGGCTGCGGTGGGGAGGGAGCTGCGGAAAGTGCCCACTCCCCTTCATCCCCTCCAGCATGACCTGCAGCGGTGGGTGCTGGCAGGTGGAGGCCCACACCAGCGACACCCTGGCTGCAGAGGGGTGGTCGGTGGGCTGGGGGCAGGTGGGCTGATCCTGGGGCTTCGGGGGAAGGCTGGTAGGAGGAGTGAAGCCCCGCATCCTTGCATCTACCTTGAGTGAGGTCCCCTGGAGGCCTGGGCAGGCTGTGGCCCCCCTCTGTGCTCTGAGGTATGCAGGGTTCACGGGCCCCTGTGTGGGCCAAGGGAGCCCCACCGGGGCAGATGAGTGGTGAAGGGGAACCACGTAGGCAGGGAAGGGGGTTAGCGGGGCCAGTCTTCAGGACTAGGGGAGTTACGGCATTTTAAAATCAGATTTATAAAAGGATTTAGACATTGTCAAGCTGGGGTGCACGGGGCCCCACCACCCCCCATAGCTCGGGACTCATGTCCTCAATCACTGTGGAAAAGGACCCCAAGAATATCTCAAAAGCAAGGTTCCCTAAGCCCGCGCTGGGCCAGCGCTGTTGGAAGCATCTCTGAGGATTAATAATATGAATTATTGTAGTGGTGAGGCCGGCGCTAACCCATGTTACCCAGGAGGATAGAGAGACGCAGGATGTCAGGTTGCTCGGTCAGAGCCACACGGCTGCTCGGGCGGATCTGGGTTTCCCTCTGGGCAGCCCAGCCCGGTGTCCACGCTCTTAACCGCCAGGCGGCCAGCCTCTGCCTAGGTCCCATCCAGGCCAAAGAGAGGAGGAAGGCACTCTGGGGGCCCCTAGGGGTGGGTGGTGGGTGATATTTGTGTGGATATTAATTTTTCATTTGTGTTTTGAGACGGAGCCTTGCTGTGTCGCCCAGGCTGGAGTGCAATGGTGTGATCTCTGTGCACTGCAACCGCCGCCTCCCGGGTTCAGGGGATTCTCCCACCTCAGCCTACCAAGTAGCTGGGATTAGTAGGTGGCACCGGTCACCACACGCGGCTGCTTTTTGTATTTTTAGTAGAGATGGGGTTTCACCATGTTGGCCAGGCTGGTCTCAAACTCCTGACCTGAAGTGATCCACCCACCTCGGTCCGAAAGTGCTTGGGATCACAGGCGTGGGCCATCACGCCCGGCCTGAGAATATTAATTTTGTGAAAACAGAGTTGGGGGGGGCGCCTTTCCGTTTCTGCCTTTTCACATTCGCCCTTTTAACTCACAGTCTGGTGGTACAGAAACCGTCCCTGATCAGGCACCACGGGAGGCTTAAGAGGGAGAAGGGGGGCAGCTACGGCCCCAGCCCCCGGGGTCCCCGTGCAGAGGCCAGCATCGCCCCTCCCTTGTGGGAAACTGGCCCGTGTCTGCCTGGCACCAGGAAGGGAACCATTAGTCTTTGCTGAACCGGAACCACCCCCACTCGGCTGGGCTGAGGAGGTGGGGGAATGCCGGGGAGCCCTGGCCGGAGGAGGCGTTTGAGGTGGCGGGGTGGGGGGAGGTGTGTGTGTGGGGGGGTGATCGGTGGTGGGAGGGTGTGCAGAAAGGCGGCCGGGCTGAGGGAAGAGCCGGGTGGGGCTGGGCCAGGAGGAGCATCGGAGCGTCCAGGGCGGGACCCTGCTGTGGAGGGTGTTTTTGGTGGCAGCCGCAGATAGAGTAGTGGGACCCCAGCCGGCTTCAGTACCAAGGCCGCCTATGACTGGCCAGGTGTCTTGGGTCCTCCCTGGGCCCCTCTGCCTCGGCTCCCCCAAAGGCAAGGTGGGGGTGCTCTGAGGGAGAAGGGGCGAGGGTCTTTCACAGTCTTGGCAGCGTCTCGTGGCCTTACGTCTCACACTGTCCCCGCCTCCCCTTCCTGCTGAGGGAGTGCTGGGCTCCTTGCCCAGGCCGGGCCCCCCAGGCACGTCCTCACCCCGGCCCTGTGGTCTTTGCCACGCCCAAGGCCGCCCTGCTCCTGTGCTCAGAAGTGGCCTCTTTCACGCCTCAGGTCATAGCTGCGGTATACAGCTGGTGCCGCATATTTGCTGCATTTGCTGAGGGGCGGAGCATGGGTCCTGGATCTTGGCGCTCACTCCTGGACAGCTGGCCCCTTTAGAAGGGCAGTTGGTGCAGGCGTGGCGGCTCAGGCCTGCCATCCCAGCACTTTGGGAGGCCGAGGCGGGCAGATCACCCGAGGTCAGGAGTTCCAGACCAGCCTGGCCAACACGGTGAAACCCCGTCTCTACTAAAAGTACAAAACTTAGCCGGGCGTCGTGGCAGGTGCCTGTTAATTCCAGCTACCCGGGAGGCTGGGGAAGGAGAATCACTTGAACCCGGAGGCGCAGGCTGCAGTGAGCTGAGATTGCGCCCCTGCACTCCAGCCTGGGTGACAGAGCGAGACTCCATCTCAAAAGAAAGAAAGAAAGAAAGAGCAGTTGGTTCATTCGTCTGGGGCTGTGGGTGGCTCCAGACCCCGGCTGACGTCCGCGGTCCCCAGAGGCATCCCTGGCACTTCCTGGGGTGTTGCTGGAAAAACAGGTTCAAGGACACAAGTTCAAGGTTTCGGGTTCAGAAGGTTTGAGTTTCCTTCTTTGTAGGTGACTGTGGTTCGTGCCTGAATTGGAACAGGCGTGAAAACCAAGGAAGGAAGGGGTTTGGCCTTGTGGAATCCCCAGGGCCGCGCCTCCCGGAGCAAAATTAGTTTAAAAATAAGCATCGTTCAGCCGGGGGCAGTGGCTGACGCCTGTAATCCCAGCTACTCGGGAGGCTGAGGCAGGAGAATCGCTTGAACCGGGAGATGGAGGCTGCAGTGCGCCGAGATGGCGCCACTGTATACACCCCAGCCTGGGCAACATTGTGAGACTCCATCTCAAAACATAGTGCAGTTCATTCCTCCTCCTGTCATCCCAAGTGCCCCTGGCTCTAAAGACCATACAGGTTCCGCCCGGGAAAGCCTGAGTTTTACAAAGGAGGGTGTTTCTGCAGGAGAGGGGCTGGGGCTCAGGGGGACACGGAGGCCCAGGGAGGGACAGTCCGAGGGGTTTGCGTTCTCTCCTCGGCTTTCTCTCGTCCACCCCCTGCTGCCAGGGTCACGAGGGGTGCGGAGGGGGGTGCTGCACAGGCCTGGCGGGGCGGAGACCTGGGCAGATCCGGGGTTTGTCTCTGGGGAGCACAGGGCGGGTGATGGGTGGGGAGGGGCTGGCGGCTTCCCGACTGCCCTCCCTCCAGCTCCAGGGCTGAGTGCCCGGAGGTCGACCTGCAGCCTCTTCTGCTGCTGCGGATTTTCAGGTCTGTGCTCCTGAACTGTCTTCATCTGGGGAGGACCCTTGAATGAGGGGAGACAGAGGAGACGGTCCCCAAAGCCGGGATCTGTTATGTCCTCGAAGAGACTGGTCGGGGAGGGGCTGCTCCAAGACCCCCCAGGACAGGAGGCCCTGGGGCCCCGCCTCAGATGGCTGAGCGGATCAGCCTGGGGGTGCAGCTCTGCAAATCCGTGGTGATGAATTCCTGCATTAGGCACGGGAATAAACCCCACATTATCCCATGTGGGGACGGCCCCGGGGTAGGGGTGAGGGCTTCTCTGGCTCCGGTCCAGCTGGGAGGCCCAGTGAGCGCGGATGGGGGAGCGTGCATAGACCCGTGTCCCAGGTGGCAGGGTTGGGACCCAGGTCCCCCCCTCGTCTGCATGGAGCTATCAGGGGCCGGGTAGCCAAGGCCCCCCGGCTCTCTTCAGAGCCATCCCTAAATTCCCAGCTCAAAAGAGGACATCTTTGTCCGGCCTCTGTGGCTCACGCCTACAATCCCAGCACTTTGGGAGGCTGAGGCGGGAGGATCGCTTGAGCTCAGGAGTTCAAGACCAGCCTGGGCAACATAGCCAGACGCTCCCCCCCCCCGCCCCGCCCCATCTCTACGAAAAGTTAAAAAATTAGCCTGGCCTGGTGGTGTGTGCCTGTAGTCCCAGCTACTCTGGAGGCTGAGGCAGGAGGGTCACCTGAGCCCGGGAGGTTGAGGCTGCAGTGGGCTGTGATGGCACCCGGGCCACAGAGTTAGACCCTGTCTCAAAAACCAACCAACCCCAGAAATCCCCTGACATCTTCAAGCCCCCTTCTTCAGCAGCCCAGGCATGAGCCAGGGCTGTCCTGGGGGACACTTGGAGGCCATTCATCCGCCACCCACTCCCGATGCCGCGGCCCGCCTCACCCCCCGTGGGCAGACCCCACGGTTCACCCCACACCCGAACGGCACTGGCTGCCTGTCTCCTGCCAGACACCTCCCAGCCGCCTTCCTGGCCTTCCGGCTGCTAGCGTGGGCCTCTCCAGACATCGGTCATTCTTCCCCGTCCCCTCTACCTCCCTGGCTCCAGCCCTCCCCGTCTTGCCCACCCACGTCCCCTGGTCCCGAGGCCCCAGCTCCAGGCCGCCCACCGGCCTTGAAGGGAACCAGGCATGTCCACCCTCACACCTGCTGCCCCTCTGCAGGCCCCGCCCTCCCCACGCCGTCTCATCCACCCACACGCCACCTCCTCCGAGGAGCCCTCCCGCACGCCTGGGGCTGATGGGCACTCCCCAGGTTGGTCTCCTCGTGGTACCCCCCAAGACATCCCATGTGTCTGTCTCGGGACGGGGCCTGTGTGGTCATTGTGAGCCCCAAGCCCCGCACAGTCCTGCGAACGCCTGCCCCGCCCTGGGATCACCCGGAACCTGTGATCTCCGCCATGGCGTCTCCCTGTCTTAATCCCTCACACCTGCCATGGATCTGTCTGTGACTCCACAGCTGAGAGCTCAGTCTCCTAATCCCCCGTCCCGGGCTCTCCCTTAATCACCGACCTCCGGGCCCTAATCCTCTCCCGGATTTGCCCCATCTGTAAGTCCTGGACGGCCTCGGGTCTGAGGCTGGGCTCCCGCGGGGAGGGCCCAGCTGCCCTCGCCCATTCCCCAACGCGGGACTCCGGCTCCAGCAGGGGCTGAAGACCCCCAGGGCAGGCCCTCCCCAGGTATCCGAGGGGCTGAGGGTCCTGGACACTCAGGGGGCCCCAAGCAAGGCGGAGGGTCCTGGGCCTTCCGTTGCCAGGGGACCTGACGGCGTCGTGCTGTTTGGGAGCAGGGTCAGAGGCCTCACGCTCCGAGCTTCACCCGGCCCTGGAGAGACGGGCCCTCCATCTCTGGGAATTTCCAGGGGAAGAGGCCCAAGCTCAGGCAGGAGAGTGGTGGGGATCTGGGCGGGTTCCCATCCCACTGTTTTGCTCACGGCGGGAGGAGCCTCAGTTTCCCTGTCTGAGCTGAGAGGGTGGCTGGGCAGCTGCCGGAGGAGAGCTCAGCTCACACGGGTGTTGGCTGCCGGGGGCCCCCTTGAAGCCACCCTCGTGGGAGGAGGGGGTCCCAGGCTTCCTCCGGCCCCCAGGTGTGAGAGCGAGGCTGGAAGGTCTCCCCGGGGACCCAGCCTCATCCCTCCCTCTCTGCCTGTGGGGCTGAGCTGGATAAAGCGGTGGGACCTTCGCGTTTGCGAGGAAGGGGCCTTCGTAGGGGCCTCGCTGTTACCTGTTGGGGATGGGTTTTAAATACGCCATTGAGGTTCTTGTGACAGCTGAGGAGTCCCGTCCCTGCTCAGCACTGGAGCTGGACAAGGAGGACACAGGGTGCCGGGGCTGCCAAACCAGGCTGCAGAGCGTGAGGAGCGCGGGGGTAGGCTTTGGGCCTCCCCCCACCCCAGGTCCTCTCTCTCAGCCCTGTCTCCTGGATCTGGCTCCCCTCCCAGGCTGAGAGACAGGAGAGGGTCTCCCAACATGCCTGGTTCTATGAATCGTCACCTGAAAAGGAGGCCTTCATGTTATATGGCCGTTTAGACTGTTTCCAGGTCCCCCTTGGTGGCTTCTAGGTCTCTCTTGGCAGTTTCTAGGTTCCCCTTGGTGGTTTCTAGGTCCTCCTGGTGATTTCTAGGTCCACTTGGTGGTTTCTAGGTCCCCTTGGCAGTTTCTAGGTTCTCTTGGCAGTTTTTCGGTCCCCTTGGTGGTTTCTAGGTTCCCCTTGGCAGTTTCTAGGTCCTCCTGGTGATTTCTATGTTCCCCTTGGTGGTTTCTAGGTCCTCCTGGCAGTTTCTAGGTCCCCTTGGCTGTTTCTAGGTCCTGGTGATTTCTAGGTCCTCTTGGCGGTTTCTAGGTCCCCCCTGGCGGTTTCCAGGTCCCCCTGGGTGTTTCTCCCTCTGCCTGGAGGGAGGTTTCTAGGCCCTGTGGGCTTCTCAACTGATCATTCCTGCTTGTTTTGCCCCAAGGCTTGTGCTGGAAGGTGGGAGGCAGGTCTCTGTCCAGAGGGCGATCCTGGGGCCGGGCTCGGCGTGACCACTCGTGGGGCTTGGGGGCAGGGAGCCCGGCAGGCAGGTGGCATCGCCTCAGGCCCACTGGGTGCTGGGGCTCTGAGGGTCCCGTTGCTGAGCAGATGCGTCAGACCGGGGCCTGAGCCCTCCCACCCTGTCTAGATTCGGGGAAAGGAAGGCGTTAATGTTGAGTCATTTAGTCATTGCATTCTATCCTGCAAGCTTCTGGGGGACCCCTCCGCACCCCGACATCAAGTCAGCCTTTTTTTTTTTTTTTTCTTAATTAATTTTTTTACTTTTTAAGACGGGGTTTCACCCGGTTGGCCAGGCTGGTCTTGAACTCCTGACCTCAGGTAATCCACCCGCCTTGGCCTCCTGAAGTGCTGGGATTAGGGGCGCAGCCACCACACCCGGCCGTCAGCCTGTTTTCGTGAGACATAGTCCCGCTCTGTCGCCCAGGCTGGAGTGCAGTGGTGCTGTTCTGCTTCACTGCGGCCTCGACTTGTTGGGCCCAAGTGATCTCCCTACCTCAGCCTCCCAGGTAGCTGGGTCCACAGGTGCGCACCACCACGCCGGTTAATTTTTGTAGAGACGGGATCTCACTGTCTTGCCCAGGCTGGTCTTGAACTCCTGAGCTTCAGCGATCCTTCAGTTTTGGCCTCCCAAGTGCTGGGGTTAGAGGCATGAGCCCCTGTACCCGTCCTCCCCTTTGTTTTTGAGACGAGTTCTCCCTGTTGCCCAGGACGGACAGCAGCGGTGTGATCTCGGCTCACGGCAGCCTCGTCCTCCTGGGCTCAAGCGATTCTCCCCCCTCAGCCTCCCAAGTAGCTGGCACCAGAGTGTGTGCCATCACACCTCGCTGATTTTAAAAAGTGTTACTGTTTGGGAGACAGTCTCTCTGGTGCCTCGGCTTGGAGTGCAATGGTGTGGTCTTGGCTCACTGCCACCTCCGCCTCCCGGGTTCCAGCGACTCGCCTGCCTCAGCCTCCTGAGTAGCTGGGACCACAGGCCCATGCCACCACGCCTGGCCAATTTTTTAGTAGAGACGGGGTTTCTCTGTGTTATCCAGGCTGGTCTCGATCTCCTGACCTCGTGATCCACCCACCTTGGCCTCCCAAAGTGCTGGGATTACAGGGTGAGCCACTGCGCCCGACCCAAATTCTTTTTCTTTTTTGAGACGGAGTTTCGCTCTCGTTACCCAGGCTGGAGTGCAATGGTGCGATCGCGGCTCACCGCAACCTCCGCCTCCTGGGTTCAGGCAATTCTCCTGCCTCAGCCTCCTGAGTAGCTGGGATTACAGGCACGTGCCACCATGCCCAGCTAATGTTTTGTATTTTTAGTAGAGACGGGGTTTCACCATGTTGACCAGGATGGTCTCGATCTCTTGACCTCGTGATCCACCCGCCTCGGCCTCCCAAAGTGCTGGGATTACAGGCTTGAGCCACTGCGCCCGGCCCAAATTCTTTTTTTAAAGAGTTGAGGGTCTTGCTTTGCTGCCCAGGCTGGTGGTTTGGAACTCCTAAGCCCTGGAGGTGCTCCGGCCTCACCCTCCCAGAGTGATTTCAGGTGTGAGCCACCGTGCCCAGCCTGAGTCAGCCCTTCTCAGGTCTCTCTAGGTTTTGTCCCCAGCCCGGGTGGCTCCTGGGTTGTCCCAAAGGCTCAGCCCTTCCCCGTCATGGCCCCCTGTCCTGTTGAAGCAGGCTGTATCCCGAGTGGGTCGATGCATGGAAGAAGAGTCTGAGGCTCACAGGGGCTCCAGGAACTCACCCAAGGTCACCGTGCCAGCAGGCGGGTGCAAGCCCAGGTCTGGCTGGCACTGCCACGATGCTGGACTGCTAGACGCTGGGTCCCTTCCAGCCTTTGGCTCTCGCAGACCGAGCTGCTGTGAACATCTTGGTACAAATCGCTTTTTAATTTTTTTTCTCTTTTGGATGATTTCCTCGGGATCAATTCCCCGAAGCGGAACGTCTGGGTCGCCCGCAGGTGTGGTGTTAATAGCTCTTCCCTGGAGGAGCCGTCCAGGAAGGAGGAGCCAGCTTTCCTCGGCTCCTGAAACAGCTCTGCGCCGCCATGCCGGGGACGGGGCTTGTGGGCGTTCAGTGCTGGCTTTGGGGAGTCCCTCCAGCCCCTCAGCATGTCCTCCGAAAGGGCACGGGGACCCCGGCGATGATGGGGAGGGGCTGGGCCTGGGCTGCGGATAAGACCTCAAGAACGAAGAAGGTTGACTTGATGGGGTGGGGAGGGGTCCCCTCAGTGGTGGGTTTTTTTTTGAGTCTCCCTCCTGTCACCCAGGCTGGGGTGCAGTGGCGCGATCTCGGCTCACTGCAGCCTCCACCTCCTGGGTGCAAGTGCTTCTCCTGCCTCAGCCTCCCAGGCAGTCGGGACTACAGGCGCCCACCACCACGCCCGGCTTATTTTTTATGTTTTCAGTAAGGACGGGGTTTCACCATGTTGGCCAGGATCCGCCCGCCTCAGCCTCCCAAAGTGCTGGGGTTGCAGGCGTGAGCCACCGCGCCCGGCCTTGTTTTGTTTTGGTTTTTGAGATGGAATCCCCACTCTGCCCGCGGGCTGGAGTGCAGTGGCATGATCTCGGCTCACTGCAACCCCCGCCTCCCTGGTTCAGTTCTCCTGTCTCAGCCTCCGGAGCAGCTGGGATTACAGGCAGGTGCCGCCATGCCGGGCTAATTTTTGTATTTTTAGCAGAGACGGGGTTTCACCATGTTGGACAGGTGGGTCTCAAACTCCTGACCTCGTGATCCGCCCACCTCAGCCTCCCAAAGTGCTGGGATTACAGGTGTGAGCCACCGCGCCCAGCTGGTTTTTTTCTTCTTTATTAGGCAATTTTCCAGTTAACCATTTAAAAATCTGTGAATCAGTGTCATTAAGCCCATTCCTGCTGCTGCACAGCCGTCACCACTGCCCACGTTGATCACTTTCTCGTTCCCCAGACACAAACTGCACCTCACACCCCCGCTCCTCATCCCCTCAGCCCCCAGCCCCCATGCATCCCTTCCTATCCCTCTGGATTGGTCTGTCGTGGACATTTCATAGAAACTGGATAAAAACAGCCGGGCAAGGTGGCTTCACGCCTGTAGTGAGCACTTACAGAGACAGAGGCGGGCGGATGGCCTGAGGTCAGGGGTTTGAGACCAGCCTGGCCGACATGGTGAAACCCCATCTCTCTTAAAAATACAAAAATTAGCTGGGCGTGGTGGCAGGTGCCTGTAATCCCAGTTTTTCAGGAGGCTGAGGCAGGAGAATTGCTAGAACCCAGGAGGCGGAGGTTGCAGTCAGCCGAGATGGCGCCATTGCACTCCAGCCTGGGGGATAGAGTGGGACTCTGTCTCAAAAAAAAAAAAAAAAAAAAAAGAAATGGAATTACACAGCTGGGTGCAATAGTGAAACCCCATCTCTACTAAAAATACAAAAATTAGCCGGGCGTGGTGGCGGGCGCCTGTGGTCCCAGCTACTCAGCAGGCTGAGGCAGGAGAGTCGCTTGAACCCGGGAGGCAGACGTGGCATCACGCCGCTGCACTCCAGGCTGGGAGACAGAGCGAGACTCTGTCTTGGAAAATAAATAAATGAATGGCGTCTCTCACTGAGCGTGACATCCTGCAGGTGCGCCCGCGCCGTGGCCCGGGCGAGAGCCTGGCTCCTTTTCGTGGCTGAGTCGTGTGCCACGGTGGACGGGTGGAGTGTTTGTCCTTTCCTCTGTGATGGGCACCTGGGCTGGCGCCGCCTTTTGGCTGCTGTGACTCCAGCCGCGTGAACACTGGCGTGGGGTTCTGTCCACGTCCTCGTTTTCATTTCTTTGGGTGTATGCTCGGGAGGGAAGCGCTGGTAATGTTACGTGTCTTTAAGGAGCCACCAGTGTTCGCTCAGAGTGGCTTTGATCTGCATTTTCTCGATAGCGCAAGAGCCGGGCACCTGTCCATGTGGCCATTTGCTGACTCTCTGTGACCTCCTGTGCGGACGCGGCGCGCTCAGCACCGTGCCTGGCCGGCCATCACTGTCCCTGAATGGACGGGCCCTTTTCTGCCAGAGCTTCCCGGGGAGTTTTGGGATCGGCCTTGGGGACTTGGACTCTGGCCGGGGGTGTCTGGGAGGGCAAACAACGTCGGGTCTCCTGTCCACGAGTATTATCGTGTGGAGCCTCCCAACGGTGCCGGGTCCCGCTCGGCCTTGCTCCCACCCTCTCGGCCCTCCCCTCGTGGGACCAGCCCTGTGTCTGCTGGGGTTTCACCCTTCCTGCGGGGACACCCCACTTCCTCCTCACCTCCTGCATGGACACCCCACTTCCTCTCACCTCTTGCATGGACACCCCACTTCCCCCTCTCACTTCCTGTGTGAACCCCACTTCCTCCTCTCACTTCCTGCATGAACCCCCTTCCTCCTCTGCCCTCCTGCATGAGCACCCCACTTCCCCCTCTCTCCTCCTGCGTGGACCCCTCTTCCTCCTCTGTCCTCCTGCGTGGACCCC
>NW_022437659.1:0-30358 GCF_009761245.1 Sapajus apella
CTCACCTCCACCCTCCCTGAGAGCCCGCCCGCACCTGCTAACTCACCTCCCCTCATCCCTCTCCTCTCACCTCCCCCAGTTCCCGGTAGCCACCATTCTATGCTGTGCTCCTATGAGATCCTCTTTCTGAGAGTCTGCACATGAGTGAGATCGTGCAGTGTTTGTCTTTTTGTGCCTGGCTCACTTCACTTAACAAAGAGTCCTCTGGGTTTATCCACGTTGCTGTGAGTGACAGGATTTCATCCTTTTGATGGCTGAATCATATCCACTGTGTACCGTGTTTTCTTCATCCATTCACCTGTTGATGGACAAGCAGGCTGATTCCATATCTGGGCTATTGGGAACAGGGCTGCAATGGACATGGTGCAGACTCTTCCACACACCAGCCTCATTTCCTTGGGGTTGTAGCCAGTAGCGGGATTGCTGGATCACAGCATTTCGAGAAACCTCCACACTGTTTTCCACAGCGGCTGTACTAATTTACATTCCCACTAGCAGCATGTAAGAGCTCCCTTTCCTCCACATCCGCACCGGCATCTGCTTTCTTTGTCTTTTTGGTGAAAGCCACTTGAACAAGGGCCGGGGGCAGCTCACTGTGGTTTTGATTTGCATCTCCCTCATGAACCGTGGTGTTGACGACTCTCTCAAACTGGAGCTTCTGCATAGCAAAGGAAACAATGGGGTGAAGAGACAACCCACAGATGGAAAAAATACTAGCATCTGACAGTGGTTAACATCCAGCATCGTGAAATTCCAAGTGCTGTGGGCACAGTGGAGTGCTGAAACACATTCTGTTTACAAGGAAATGAGAACAAAAAACTATTCTTCTTCACCGTGAGCCTAAGGACAGCCAATCTTAAATATTTGGGATTTCATCAGTATTTGTTGTGTGATGCAATCTAGCACTCCCTCAATGACTTGAAGGTTTGTTTACAAAGAAAACCATGCCGTGGGTATCAAACACATCCTTAGATGACCCTGGTGCAGCTGGCGGAGGGAGCGCATGTCCAGAACCCGACTTCCACTCCAATCCTGCCACTGCCCCCTCCGTAAATTGGGCTGGCCCCTTAACCACTCTGTGTCTGAACCTCCTCGGCCATGAGCAACAGGAAGAAAGCACACCAGATAAACCTCAGAGGGTTCACACCTTCCAGTGGAATCGTGCACGCACAGACAACTCACAAATAGCAAAGTACAAGATTTCACAGCGTGTCCCTGAAATCCATTTCCCTGCCATATTCATATCTGTATTTCTGGAGAGAGGCACAAACTGACTCAGATATTCAAATAACCCATATTCTCTGTGGCAGTGGAAAAGTACTATGGTTATCTTCCTGATTTTGTGGATCAATTATGTATGCTAATAAGTAAAATATAAAATAACATCATTATCAGAGACTCCCCTACAGTCCTACGTCAGCAGTGCGTCCTCAGTCAACACCAGATTTCAGGGTCCCGGGGAAGCCATTTCGAAGCTGAGGCTTCAAGTTCAACCACATCCAACTTAAACCCAAAACATCTGGGTCTCCAAGCAATAGTGGACAAGATCTCTTCTCACTTGCTGATGTCACAGGCGAGGAAACTGAGGCCGGGGAGAGTCAAGAGGATTTCCCAGGACCACATGGTTATTTCCAGGAGTAAAATGAGTTCAATCCTCCTGACTGTCCAGGACTCACGCCAAGACACCTGAGAAAAAGCTCCCATCTGCCACAGGACATGTCAGAATTTGGGTGTGACTCAGCCTCTGGGTTATTTTTGTTCTGGACGAGGCCCAGAGTCTTCTCCTGGCCATGACATGGCGCTCCGGTCTGCAGGTGCTTACTCCAAGTGTGGCAGAAACTCGCTGTCTGACTCCTAAGCGGCCCTGCCCATCAGCATCCACAGCTCACACAGGGCTCAAAAGAGAGCTTTTAATGTATTTCAAGTTCAATTTTATTTGGCTGCACCAGAAGAGACACCATCATAAGTTCATGAGACCATGAGATGATTGTTTCTACATATAGTTCAGGATAATTACAGAAAACTGTGTCAAAAACACTGATGCAGAAGGCAGAAATTTCTTTCAAAAGAAATTTAAACAGTTGGTGGGGTGAGAATTTATGCATAATTCTTTTAAAATAATTTCCTAATGATTTCAAAGAGGACAATTTCCATTTATTTATACTGAGCCATACAGTATTATCTAAAGGATAAAACAACATATGAATCATCAACAAAGAATAACGCCTTGACAAAACAGCCAAGCACCCAGCAGCAAGCACATTTCCACTGGGAGGTTAGGTGTGATCTGCTTTCAAAATGGTACAACGTGCGCATCAACGCTGCTGCCCCGTGAGGAGGAACGGAGGCCTTGTCAGGTGTGCCACCGCCATAGCTAATGGTGTCAGATACGTTTCTTGTCATTTCCTGAATTATTTCCAGGTTGTTCAGAATTCCGTATTTGATTTCATATTAAAGGTAACAACTTTTCAAAAGCACTGTTGAAATAAAAGCAGATAAATTACCTGAATCTATTTATTAAATTGTTCTATCATTCGACAAGACCTACCGAGTAGTAGGAACTATGCTAGGAGCTATGGATACATGAAATGTGCGGTTTCTTGGTTTCTGTTAGATGGGCCACAGCAGATTCTGTGCTAAGGCTTCAAACTTCCTACACGAGTATTTAGGAATTCTAGTTTAACATCAGCGAGAAGTACAGTCATCCCCCGTATGCGTTGGGGAGGGGTTCCATGACCCCTTGCAGATGCCAAAGTCCACAAATGCTCAAGTCCCTTATATAAAAAGGGGGTGTCTGTATCTAACCGAGCAGCTCCCAGACACTTTAAGTCATCTCCTGATCACCTGTGATAGCTAGCACATAAGAAATGCTGTCAATAGTTGTTATACTGTATCATTTAGGAAACAATGGCCAAAAGAAGTCTGCATGTTCAGAACAGACACGATCACTCATTTTCCCGGATGGGGCCTGCACCACCCAGTCCTGGGTGCCTCCCACCTCACACGGCCCTGCTCCCTGTCCTCCTGCCCCCTCTGCTCCCAATGTTCTTCTGCTGCTTTCATACACATCAACCTCAGGGCCTTTGCACGTGTGGTCCCCACGTGTGGAATATTTGTGGTGCAGGGGACAGGCACGGCCCTTGCCCTCCGGTCATGAGCGGCCTTCCTACCTGAGAGAATGCCCATCGCTCCTCCACCCTAGTCCTGCTATACCGTTTCTTCATAGGGTCATTATTCGGTATGATATTATATCATGATTTGTCTGCTTATTCTCCGTCTTTCTCACTGAAAAACTGAAAGACCTACTCCCAGGGTGCACACACCACCTGCTGCATCTCCATCACCAAGAAGCATGCCTGGTACATGCACATGATTAAATATTTACGGAATAAGTTAAAAAGTGAATGAAAGGATATTCATTATCTTTATATCTTTTGCCAATAAACAAAAGTTAAAAATGGTTTAAGTCCAGGGTGACAGGTTAGGGACTGGAAAGGAAGCAAGGCTGTGTCAGTCCCCACAGTGAGGACTGAGTCACCACCGTGAGTGTAACACAAATGCAGGCGTTTGCTGAGAGAAGCCCACCTGCCCCTGCTCTACGGCCCGGTGAAGCTGTTCGGTCCGTGACAATGAAATTTATTCCATCAGGACAGAAAAGCCACAGCGATCAGTAAGCGGAGAGCCTCAAAGGTGCCAACAGGCCAGGTCTGCTCCTCAATGGTATCAGCAGAGCGGGCCGCGGCAGCAAGTCATTGGTCATGAAAGTGACTTTTCTGCAAAACCTGGGGGGTCATCCCAAAACTCCATTCTAATTTCTAGCTAGTAGATTTGGAAGTTTACATAATGCAGGCCACCTGAAATGCTATGTCTAAGGTTACCACAAGAACTATGGAAAACTCCCAGAGCCATCACAGAACCTACAGCAAAAAACCAAACAGGCCAAAAATCAGAAATATTTATCTTTCTACATTTATTTAACTTGGAAACAACAATCTAAACTTAAAACCAAATTTAGTATTTAAAAGAATCATCTTGGTTAGCAGTAACTTTAATCTACTTTTTCTTGGGAACACTACGGGAAGCCCACATAAGCCCACGCGTCTCTGTGCGTTTATAACCCCACCATGTCTTCCATCCCGGCTGCCTAGGGGGCAGCCCTATACCACACCTCACTCTAATGAGGGTTCCAGTTAACTTTAACCCCTTCACTTCTGCTACTTGAATAACCAAGGCCCTGGAGAAAAATCACCTGCCAGAGTGAATGCAGCAAATCCAGCATCCTAAGAACTTTTCATTCGGTTTTGTTGACCTGGCTCCTCACTGAAGGCAGCCAGGGTCCTGGTGCCAAGACAGCCGACTTCACCCCAGACTCCCAAGTTTACCAGCCAACCTCCCCCCGCAGGCGTGGGCAAGGGCGATGGGCCATTCACCCCCAGACTCCCACATTTACCAGCCAGCCTCCCCAACAGGCGTGGGCAGGGGGAGGGGCCTGCCATCGCAGGGCGATGGGCCATTCAGTGTCCGTGTTGTAGAAATAAACTAAGCCATGGAGTTGGAAGACCAGAGGTCAGCTCAGGTGTGCTGCTAACCAGCTCTGAGGCAAGGCACTGTTTCCTCCCCAAATTCCAGTCACCTCAACACCAATTAGAAGACTAAGACAGGAACAGGGGTAGTGGCTCACACCTGTAATCCCAGCACTTTGGGAGGCCAAGACAGGTGGATCAGCTGAGGTCAGGAGTTTGAGACCAGCCTGGCCAACATGGTAAAACCCCACCTCTACTAAAAGTGCAGAACTTGGCTGGGTCTGGTGGTATGCACCTGCGATCCCAGCTACTAGGGAGGCTGAGGCGGAGAATCACTTGAACCCAGGAGGTGGGGGTTGCAATGAGCTGAGATCAGGCCACTGCAGTCCAGCCTGGGCAACAGAACGAAACTCAAAAAAAAGGATGAAGGTGCAGCTGGTCCACCTCTCAAATTTTTAGTGACAATACGAATGTCAATCTATTTTTTAATTTTTAAAGACTTTATTTTTTATAGGCTTAAGAGAAGTTGAGCACAAAGTTCACAGAGTTCACACAGAACCCTTCCTCCCCACCCCAGCTTCCCCACCCTTCAGAGTTCACACAGAACCGTTCCTCCACACCCCAGTTTCCCCACCATTAACATCCTGTGTGGGTGTGAGGCACCTGCTGTAATGAGCAAATATTGACCATTATTAAGTCCATGGATTACATGAGGGCTCGCTCTTGGTGTTGTCCATTCTGTGGGTTTGGATGAATGCACGGTGGCACGTGCCCACGATGACAGCATCACACAGAGGTGCTTCCCTGCCTTAATATTCCTTTGTGCTCCGCCCACTCATCCCTCCCTCCCCACAGCCCATGGCAGCCACTAAACCTTTCCTGTCTGCACAGATCTGTCTTTTCCAGAACATCATGGGGTCAGAATCCTACAGTGCCTAGCCTTTTGAGACGGACTTCTTTCACATATTCACATGCATCTGAGGCTCCTCCACCTCCCTTCACAGCCTGGTAGATCATTCCTTCTCAGCATTTCTTGTTCAGATATGCCAATTTGTTTATTCATTCATCTTTTAAAGGCATGTTGGTTTGTTTCCAAGCTGCTATAAATACTCATGTGCGCTGGGCATGGTAGCTCACGCCTGTAATCTCAGCATTTTGAGTGGCTGAGGATGGCGGATCCCTGATGTCAGGAGCTCAAGACCAGCATGGCAACACATTGAAGCCTTGTCTCTACTAAAAATACAAAATTAGTCAGGCGTGTTGGTACATGCCTGTAATCCCAGCTATTCAGGAGGCTGGGGAACAAGAATTGCTTCAACCCAGGAGGCAGAAACTGCAGTGAGCCAAGATCACACCACTGTACTCCAGCCTGGGCAACAAGAGTGAGACTCCGATTCAAAAAAAAAAATAAAATTCATGTATAAGTTTTTGTGTGAACAGAAGTTTTTCATGCATTTGGGTGAATACCTAGGAGTCCGGCTGCTGGACTGCACGGTGAATGTGCAGTTTGGAAAGAAACTGCCTGACGGTCTTCCGGTGTGGCTGCACCGCCCTGCACGCCCTGCAGGGAGGATGAGCGCTCCCGCTGCTCCACGTCCTTGCTGGTGATCTTGGCCATTCCAGCAGGGCTGTGGCAGTGTCCCCTTGTCTTACTTTCCATTTCCTCGACGACAAACGACATGGGGCATCTTTTCAGATGCTTGTCATCCGTGTGTCTTCTTTGGTGGTGTCTGTTAAGATCTTTCACACATTTTAAAAATCAGGTTGTTTTCTCACTGTTGAAATTTAAAAATTCTGTGTACATTTTGCATACTCATCCTCCATCAGATGTGTGCTTTGCGTGTATTTTCTCCCAGTCTGGGCTTTGTTGTTTCATCCCCTGAAGGATGTCTTTGCAGAGCAGAAGCTTTTCCATTCTTCTCATGCATTAAGCATTTGGTGTTATATCTAAAAAGTCACCAAATCAAGGGTTACTCAGGGTTTCTCCCATATTATCTCCTAGGAGTTGTATAGTTTTACATTTTACACTTAGGCATATAATCAGTTTTGAGTTAATTTTGTGAAGGCTGTAAGGTCTGGTTCTGGGTTCATTTTGTGGCACATGGATGTCCCATTGTTCCAGCACCATTTGTTAAGAAGAACAACCTCTCTCCATTGAATGGCCTTTGTTCCTTCATCAGAGATCAGCTAGCTGTATTTACGTGGGTCTACCTCTGGACCCTCTATTCTGTTCCATTGATCTATGTGTCTTTTTGTTTACCAGTGCCATGCTGTCTTGATTACTATAGCTTTCTAGTAAGTCTGGAGGTCAACTGTCAGTTTTCCTCCTTAAATACTGTGTTAGCTTGTCTGGATCTTCTGCCTCTTCACATAACTTTAGAATCAATCTGATGATATCCACCGAATAACATGCTGGGATTTTGATGGGAACTGCATTGTATCTATAGAACACACTGGGAAGAACAGATGTCTCAACAACACGGATTCTTCCTATCCAAGGCTATGGAGCGCCTCTGCATTACTTAGATCTCTTTCATTTCTTTCAGCAGAGTTTTATAGTTTTCCTCATATAGATCTGACACTATTTTGTTCCACTTTTACTTAAGCATTTTATTTTTTTGGTAGTGATTTAAATGTCTCTGTGTTTTTAATCTCAAATTCCACTCATTCACTGCTGGTATACAATGAAGTGACTGATTTTTGTATATTAACCTTGTATTCTAAAACTCTGCCAAAATTGTTTTTTAGTTTCAGAAAATTTTCCCACTGATTCTTTGGGATCTGTTACATAATCATGTCATCTGCTGACAATTACATTTTTATTTATTATATCCCAATATGTGTGTCTTTTATGTCCTTTTCTTGTCTTATTGCATTAGCTGGGACTTCCAGGACAATGTTGAAAAGAGAAATGAGAAGGGCATGCTTCCTTGTTTCTGATCACTGTGGGAAGCTCCAAGTTTCTCATCATTTAGTAAGAAGTTCGCTGTGGGGGTTTTGTAGGTTTTCTTTATAGAGTTCAGGAAGTCCCCTTCTATCCTGAGCTCACTGAAAGTTTTTATCATTAACTACACTGGATTTTTTCAAATGCCCTTTCTGCATCTATGAATATGACCGTAGGACTTCTTTTGCCTGCTGATGTGATGATTATATCAACTGATTTTTAAATGTAAAACCAGCCTTGCATAGCTACAGTAAAGCTTCAACCTGCTTTGTAAGGCATCAGTAACTGATGACCCCACTCCCTCACTTCCATTCTTTCCCCAACCAAATACCACCTGGCTTCACTCTCAGGCACCTGAAGCTTACGTGGGAACTTATGGCTCCAGCTTTACAGACCCATCCCGCTATCATTCTTCCCAATATCTGTGTGGCACTTTACAGACCCATCCCTCCTTACTCTTTCCAATGTCTCTGTGTGGAGTTTTACAGACCCATCCCCCCTCACTCTTCCTGACATGTATGTGTGACACGTGGCGCTGTCAGACACCCGTCCTTTTTAAAATTGTTTTCTCTTGGCCCCTCAATATAGCAACTCCGCAATCTGGTCCTCTCTCTGGTCACCCCACTTTAGTCACTCATTCGTTCACTCAACAAACATTGCTGCAGCTCACACTCAGCCTTGGTCCCACCCAGTGTTGTGTGACGCACAGAGAATGCTCCTGACCATACGCACCAGCTGGGAGCACATGAATTAGTAGAAAACAAATGCATTCATGCTGAAAGTGCCCATATGAATACATGGTTCTGAGAAAAAAAAATGGAAAGCATAACAAGGCTGGAGTCAACGATCCCACATAGACGCCTTCAGGTGTCTCCTAAAAACCTTCACACCCATGGTTTCAGCTGCCACCGCACAAAGACGCTGCACACAGCAACCACGTCCACATCCTAGACTCCTCAACAGCCCTGTCTCCTCCCACCACCCAGCAAGGCCCTTCAAGTCCTCCCTCCTGTGCCCATTACTGCAGAGCCTCTGTTTTGGCCTCTTTTTTAACCTTCACTTTGCCAAAGTCCATCCTGGGTTGCTGCCAGCACCATCTTTCCACAAAGAAAATCTGGGGGTGCCATTCCTCACTCACTGCTTCCTGACACCTGTGGGAGCATTTCCCAGATGGGACGCTTTTCTCTAGAGCCTGCTCACACCTGAGGGACCTCATCCTGAAGCTCAGTGTTTCCAGAACCACCTTCCTCCCACTGAGGCAGGCCCTACACCACCTGAATCCAACCTGCCATTGCAGACTGCAGACAGCCCTGGCCCTCCATGTCCCCTCACTCCCGCATGAAAGCATATGCACACGCATGTGAACACACACATGCACACATGCATGTGAGCACATGCACACAAGACAGACATGCACATGTGGACATGCATGCACACACACACACATGCATGCACAGGCACATGCACACAAAAACACAGGCACTTGCACACACGACGATACACCCACATACATGCACATACAACATGTACACACACAAACATGCATGCATGAACACACACATCGGTCCAGACCCCCTCACCCACTCTCTTGCTCTCACCCACCTCCCCCTTCTGCCATGGAACAACACAGCAAGGCCCTCCCCAGACCCACACTGCAGCCTCAGACTGTGAGGGTCTCAAGTGTTGAGCTATAGCTACACAAATGGACCACGGCAGAGCCCACTGCGTCCTTTCTGCCTCCTGAATAAAAGGATAAGGACATCCACTCAAGGCCCCCTCTCAGCAGCTCCTGCTTGCTGGACCTTTTTCTAAGATCCCCTACACAAGGCTCACCGACCCGACAAAACACCGTCCCCCTCGCTGCAGCCAGCCTGAGTCCCCTCTGTGGCAGGGCCCTCCGACAGGGTCTTAGTCCATGTGGGCTGCTGGAACAAGGTACCACAGACCCACAGGTGGCATATACACAACGGAATTTACCACCCACAGTTCTGGAGACTAGAAGTCCACCATCAAGGCACAGCATGTTCCAGTCTCTGCTGAGGGCCCCGTCCTGGTTCACAGACAACACCGTCTCACTGTGTCCTCGTGGAGTGAGGAGGTGGGGGGAGCTCTCTCAGGTCTCTTTTAAAAGGGCACTTGTCCCACTCCTGACAGCCTCATCACCTCCCAATGGCCTCTCCTCCTGGCACCATGACACTGGGGATGAGTGTATGAATCTGGGGGACAAACCTTCAGTCCACTGCAGAGAGAATCAGCATAGAGAGAAAACTGTCTTGTTTCTGTAACGCCCTGGTTCAGTTCCCAGAAATTAGGGCATGGATACTGAATTCTTATTACATTAAATGACGAACACAGCCTCCAGTGACTTAAAGTAGTTAAGCCTGTGCAGGGAGGGGAGGGCGCGGTACAGCTGCTGGCCGAGGCTGCTCCCTGGGGCAGGGGCTGGTGGCAGAGGGGCTGCCAGACTAGCCTGAGGCTGCTGACACGGGGGAAGAGTGGAGGACAGTGCAGCTGCCGGCCTGAGGCTGCTCCCCTAGTACGGCTGCTTGCGAGGCTGGCCCTGGGCCACCTCTGAGAACTTGGATGTCATGGGAGTCCCCACCACCCCCTAACTGATGAGGGGCATCCTGTGCTAAACCATTTGTGCAGACCACGTTTACACCACACACCTGCTCTCCGCTGGCAGGGGTGTCTACGTGGGCGGACCACAGCACAACCCTGGGCACCACGTCTCTCATAAGCTTCCTGTTGGATGACACGTGTGGTCACATCCTGCTGCTGGAGTAACCAAGACCTCCTGGGACTCCATGGGAAGCGGCTCTGGAAGCCTCCGCCTGACTTCCCTGGACCTCCCTCCTTCGCCCTCCCCCTCTTCTGACCATGCTCTACCATGCAACTCACAGCAGTCCTGTAACAAACAACTCACAGCAGTCCTGTCCTGCAGCTGCACCGAGCCCCATGAGTGCTCCCAGCAAATTGCCGTGCTACAGGTGCTCCTGGGGACCCCAACACACAACTAACTACAAAGTTAGACTCAAACTCGAGTACCCAGCTATTATAAAGTAGGCACTGAATTTCCTCTTTTGCTCCTAAAGTATCTGTAACTATTTAATATGTCACTGCAAAGCCTTTCACCCCAAAGCAGCCAGTCTGACCCATCTGCGAAGATCGGGCATCACACTGCACTAAGAACAGCCAATTTTACCAAAATCTCTTGCAGAAATAACAGAATCAGCCAGGGGATCCACAAAGGTAAATGAGGTCCTTTTGTGAAGCAACAGTAATTCTACGTTAACGAAATTGTCATTCAGAATGAAACCGTGCAATTGGGTTTCCCAAGGAAACACTCACCAGAGAACACAGCCTTGCTGGGTTTTGTGAATATCTGACCATTTACAGAAATGTTGCAGTAGCCAAGGTGTTAGCATGACATTTGGGAACATGATCAGAACAAATCCCGTCTGCTGGGAACATAACACTCTGTCTGCAATTTATACAAAAGCCCAAGATGCTGAGAGATGTTGATCTGCTCATTTACCACAATCAGACAGTCGATTAAGCTGGCAAGAAAAAGTGGAAAATACCCACAGAATCTCGAGTAAAATCAGGCTGATCAATCATTACAATTTACAGCTGATGAGTATATAAAAGACCGGCCAAAAGAATCATGATGGTTTCACTGGATTGGTCATTAGCGGTCTTTCTTCCATCTGGAAAACAGAAGATCACGTGTGAAAAGCCAATGTCAGATTTCAGACAGGAGGCTGCTGTGGTTTTACCACAGCTCACTGAAGGCAGGAGGCAGAGTGCCAGGCCTGTGGCCTCCAAATCCAGGTGCAGAGAGAGGAGACATGGAATACCATGTTGTCCACCAAGACATGGCAAGGCAATGTGTCACTTCTCCGCACACAGGAGAGGACATCGAAATTTACACCAAAGCCAATTCCCATGACTGGCAGGAGGCTGCAGGCCTTTGTCATGCATAGGGCAGGCGGGAGCTTGGATTTAGGGGCTGAGTGCCAGGTCCACACCTGCTAGCTGAGCTCCCTTACCAAGTCACCGCACCTTCCAAGACCAGTCTCCTTGCCGATAAGAGGAGTAATCATAAAGACAGCTCCAGCTATTAGTGAAGGTGAGAAGGAAACAGCGGGCCCACCCAGCAGTCACAGAGCAGTTGCTGTTTCCCAGCTCTGAGTTCCTGGCATCTAGCAGGCTGTGGGGCACGTGGTGTGGGCTTCATAAATCTTGTTAGATGCAGGAGGAAATCCATGTCTGCCATCCATAGCCACAAATACCACAAAACTGCATGCTTTCTGACAGTTTATCTGAGTAATTTGGCAGCTGGATAAATAAATGTGACAAGCTATTCAAATAGAGGCTGAACTGACCAGTCCACAAATCCCAGGAACTCATCTCAGAACTGTGTCTGCAAATTTACACAATAAAATACACACAAAAGAATTATATTGCAATAGGGTAATCTAACAGTCTTCATCATAATACAATAATACTGGTACTTCCTATTAACATATTATTTTAAATTATCTAGTGGCAGAGAAATAGCAACACCAATTCCAAAGTAATGATGAGCATACACGTCGTTCACAGGTAACACAACAACACTGATGTGCTAAGAAAATACAGTCAAGCGTCGCTTAACAGTGTGCTACGTCCTTTGACATGACTCGTCAGGTGATTCTGTCAGGATGCAAAAATCACAGAGTGTACTCACACACACACCTGGAAGGTGCAGTCTACATATTCCTGCACTGTTTGGCATAGCCATGGCTCCGGGCTGCACCCCTGCAGTGTGTGTGTCTGTACTCAACACTGAAGGCAGCTGTTACACATGACACTTGTGCATCTAAATACAGGGAAGTAAGTCTTCTCTCAAAAAGCAAACATCTGTTGCACAAAGAAACAAAAAAATCATTATTAAAAACGTCGTTTTTATGCGCAGAACTCCATCTGGACAGCGCGTCTCTCATCTTTCGCTGTAACTCTCATTATTTACCACATAGCTCTATACGTGGCCTCTACAAAATTTTTTAATGGTGGGAATCTTGGTTTATTTCAAAAAAGAAAACAGAGAGAGTAAAAGACAGTATTATGTGAGAAAAATGTGTTACCAAACTTTACTAACTTATCTCTGAATTTTTTTAAGTGAAAAAAAATTTTTTTCATATTATTTTAGGAAAATTGAGAATATCATAGCATATTGCAACACTTGGCATACTTTCAATATTAGCCTGATAGTAGCCAGAGAGTTTCACAGCATCTAAAATGTCATGCTATCATAAAATAATTATAAAATACAGAAAGGCCAATAATGCATATATTGTTTGCTCTCTGGGGTCTAATTTTACTTCCCAGTTAAAATAAACATTAAGCAACAGCCTCATTTCATACACACGCAGACAACAAATACAAATAAACGGATACATATGCTGTCAAATTGTGAAAATATAAGCTGCCCTATTCCAAAATATGCTTATTAAGAATTAATGTAAAGCTTTCTGTGGAACAATAAAAACACTTAAAAGCAAAATGTAGTCTTTTTTCTTAAAATATAATGTATATTGGAAACAAAATTTCTGCACAAAGTGATTCTTTCAAGAGGCAGTGTAACTTCTAACTTCTAGCAACACGTGGAAAATTCAAAAAACTGCTTTTAGCTACAACTCCAAAAGCACAATGTATTTAAAAATGTGATAAACAGCACATTAGTAAAATTAAAACACTCTGATGTTCAAAATTGTTTTGATATACTGTTAAGAAAATGAAAAGACAACACTAATGTGGGGGAGATGTATATTTTGCAAATGTCACATCTGACAGGGCACTCAGACCCAGAATACAGGGGGAAGTCTCAAAACCAAATATAAAAATACAAACAACCTAGTTTTTTTCTTTTCTTTTTTCTTTTTTTTCGAGACAGAGTCTCACTCTGTTGCAACCTCCACCTCCTGGGTGCAAGCAATTCTCTTGCCCAGCCTTCCAAGTAGCTGGAATTACAGACCCGCAACATCACACCTGGCTAATTTTTGTATTTTTAGTAGAGATGGGGTTTCACCATGTTGGCCAGGTTGGTCTCAAACTCCTAACTTGAGGTGATCCACTCACTTCAGCCTCCCAATGTGCTGAAATTAATAGGCACGAGCCACTGCACCCGGCCAAGCTAGCTTTTTAAGTAAGAAAAATATTTGAAGAGACACTGGATTGAAGAGTAAAGATGGAATGCAGGCAGATGAAAAGGGGCCCTATGTCATCAGTTATTAGGGGAAAATGCAGTACAACCTCAGAAGAGACATAAGTCTCCACTAAGAGGACAGCTGGGAGACCATTAGCCCAGGCTACAGGGGTGCAGCTGGAACTTCCGGTAAGGCTGCTAGGAACCCAAAAGGGAACAGTCAATTTGCAAAGCAGCTTGGTAGCTTCTCATAAAGTTAAACATACACTGCCATTTGCACAACCATTCCTATCCTAGGCATCAAATGAAATGTTCAAGTGAAATGAAAACCAATTTCCACAAAAAAAGCTGAAGCGAGTATTTACGGCAGTTTCATACATCATCGTCAGAATCTGGAAACAGCTCCAATGCTTTCGGCAACGGAGTCCATAGCAACACCTGCACGTTCCTACACTGGAACATGGGCATGTTCCTAGACTGGAACACATACACTGCACGTTCCTAGACTGGAACAGACACACCACACGTTCCTATACTAGAACACACACACCGTACGTTCCTAGACTGGAACACACACCACACATTCCTAGACTGGAACACACACCGCACGTTCCTAGACTGGAACAGACACACCGCACGTTCCTAGACTGGAACACACACCGCACGTTCCTAGACTGGAACAGACACACCACATGTTCCTAGACTGGAACACACACCGCACGTTCCTAGACTGGAACAGACACACCGCACGTTCCTAGACTGGAACACACACCGTACGTTCCTAGACTGGAACAGACATACCGCACGTTCCTAGACTGGAACACACACCGCACGTTCCTAGACAGGAACAGACACACCGCACGTTCCTATACTAGAACACACACACCGCACGTTCCTAGACTGGAACACACACCACACATTCCTAGACTGGAACACACACCGTACGTTCCTAGACTGGAACATACACCGCACGTTCCTAGACAGGAACAGACACACCACACGTTCCTAGACTGGAACACACACCGCACGTTCCTAGACAGGAACAGACACACCACACGTTCCTAGACTGGAACAGACACACCACACATTCCTAGACTGGAAAAGACACACCGCATGTTCCTATACTGGATCACACATTGCACATTCCTATACTGGAATGCTACTCAGCAATTTTTAAAAATCGACCATTAATTCACAAAGCAACATAGATGAGTCTGCAATACATTATGCTAACTGGTAGAAGCCAGTATCTCAAGGTTGCCTCCAGTAACAATATGAATCTATGTCACATTCTGGAAAAGAAAACACGTCAGACAGACAACAGGTGGGCAGGTGCCTGTGGCTGGAAGCAGGGCAAAGGAAACACAGAACTGAAGAGCAACAGGCCCACACATGTAGGTGCCACTCAACAACATCCTAGCAGAAGTTTTACCCTTTGTTATTGACATTAAGTTGAAACCAAAGTGTAAACAAACAAGCAAGCAAGCATCCAAGCTAAAAAGTCAAAATAACCACAAAACAGAACAAAGTGAAGGGAAGTAAATAATAAAGATAGAAGCAGAAATTCATAGAAACTAAAATTTAAAAAGTCCACAATCGAAGGCCAGGCATAGTGGCTCAAGTCTGTAATGCCAGTGCTTTGGGAGGCAGAGGTAGGTGAATCACTTGAGGCTGAGACTTTGAGAACAGCCTGGCCAACATGGTGTAACACCATCTCTACTAAAATTACAAAAATTAGCAAGGCATGGTTGTGTGTGCCTATAGTCCCAGATACTCTGGAGGCTGAGGTAGGAAAATAGCTTGAACTCAGGAGGCGGAGGCTGCAGTGAGCTGAGATCGCACCACCTGCACTCCAGCCTGGGTGACAGAGCGAGACTTTATCTTAAAAAAAAAAAAAATGAAAAGAAAAGCGTACACAATTGAGATGTTCCAACCAAAATAAATTTTTTAATTCTAGTCAGAGATACATGAAAAAGAAGGGAAGAAAAGTGTAAACTGTATCTCAAGCTGATATTAAAATTGTTTTTAATTTTAGCTAAAAATTAAAATACTAATGACCAGTATCAGTGAAAAGCAACATAAATAAGAACAATGCAAAGATTAAATAGATCAAAAGAAACACTGTGAACTTTGGCCAATACATCTGAAAACTATGATAATATGGAAAAGTTCAGAAAAACAATATTTTCCTGAATTGTGTCAAGGAGAAGCAGAAAACCTGAATATTCCTAAAACCCTGACAGTTATTCAATCAGTGGTTTTAAATCTTTCCACAAAGAAAACATCCTGGCCTATGGCCCATGTGGTTTTAATGGCATGTTCCACCAAATATTTAAAGTAAAAGAATTCCAACTGTACAAAAACCATTCCATAATAATCAGAAGTACCATTTTAAAACTCATTTCCTAAGGATATATAAGCTTAATAGTAAACCCTAACAAGAAAAGCAGGAGAAGCAAAAATTACAGGCTAGTATCATGTGTGAAGACAGAATAACCCTAAACAAAATATGAGCAAGCCAGACATGGACATGTGCTCAACATCACTAATCACTGGGAAAATGCAAATCAGAACAACAATGAGATACCACCTCATCCCAATTAGAATGGCTATTACCAAAATGACAAACATGTCAGGAATAAGTGGAGAACAGAAAATACTCATGCTGCTTGTGGGAATGGAAAACAGTATCAAGAGTCCTTAAAAAAATTAAAAACACATACCCTTCGCCCACTTTTGAATGAGGTTGTTTGTTTTTTTCTTGTATATCTGTTTAGTTCTTTGCAGATTCTGGCTACAATAGCAAAGACCTGGAACCAACCCAAATGCCCATCAATGATAGACTGGACAAAGCAAATGTGGTACATATACACCATGGAATACTATGCAGCCATAAAAAACGATAAGTTCATGTCCTTTGTAGGGACTTGGATGAATCTGAAAACCATCAGTCTCAGCAAACTGACAGAAGAACAAAAAGCCAAACACCACACGTTCTCACTCATAGGTGGGTATTTAACACTGAGAACACGTGGACTCAAGGAGAGGAGCATCACACACTGGGGGCAGTAGGGAGGTGGGGAGGGAGGGGAAGGTGGTGAGGAATAACATGGGGAGAAATGCCAGACACAGTATGCACCTAAAGTGAAATAAATAAACTAAAAAAAATTTATGGGTAAATGCCATGTTTTGATATTTACAAGTTGGCAAATACAAGCAGCAATTTGATTGTCATAGATATTAATCACTTGGCTACTAGGATATAAAACATTGTTGAAAATCTTTAACAAGAGATTAATAACAGTAAAAAAAAAATAATAATAACAATACACCTACCACATGATCCAGCAATCCCACTGCTGGGTATTATCAGAGGGAAATAAAATCAGTGTCAAAGAGATCTCTGCACTGTCATGTTCACTGCAGCACTAGTCGCCATATACAAGACATAGAACCAACCCAACTGTCCACCAAAAGATGAATGGATAAAGAAAATATTGGACTTACATGCAGTGAAATACCATTCAGCCATAAAAAGTGGAATCCTTTCACTTTGGACAACATGGATGAATATGGAAGACATTATGTTAAGTGAAGTGAGCCAGACACAGAAAGGCAAACACCACATGATCACACTCATGTGCAGAATCTTTGAAAGCTGATCTCATAGAGCAGAGAGTAGAATAGGGGTTACCAGAGGCTGGGGGAAGGTGTGGAAGGGGAAGATGGCAAAAGGAAGGTCACTGATGCAAAGCTACAGTTAGATAGGTTCTGGTGGTCTGTTGCATAATTAGATGACTGGAGTTAACAATAATGTATTGTGTATTTCAAAATAACTAAAATAGAGGTTTTTGCATATACTCACCACAAATGATCAGTATCTGAGATAACACATATGCTAATAACCCTTATTTACCCATTATGCAATTTATACACATATAGAAACATCACATTGTGCTCCGTAAGTATATATAAGTACTCTTTTCAAACATAAATAACACATTTTTACAAAGAAACTCATACATCTGTGGCCAAATTGATTTTTGATAAGGGTGCCAAGACAATTCAATCATGAAAGAACAGTCTTTTCCACAGATGGTGCCAGGACAGCTGGACAGCCAAATGCTAAAGAATGAAGTTGATCCCTTCCTTACACCATATGCAAACATCAATACAAAATGGATCAAAGGCCTAAATGTAAGAGCAAAAGGTATATAAAACTCTTAAAAGAAAATAGCACAAATCTTCATGGCCTTGATTAGGCAATGGTATCTTAAATATGACAGCAAAAGCACAAAACAACAAAAGAAGAAATAAACTGGATATCATCAAAATTTAAAATAGCTATGCTTCAAAGAACACCATCAAGAAAAGAAAAGTGAAGGTGAAAAGACAGCCCACAGAATGCGAAGAAATATTTACATGTCATACATCTGATAAGGGCTTGTATCTAGAATACATAATGAAATCCTTACTATCTAATAAAAGACAAATAAGCTAGTTTAAAAATGGCAAAGGATCTCAATAGATACTTCCCCCGTAGAAGATATACAGATAGCCAATAAGCACACGGAAAGATGTTCAACACCATTAGCCATTGGAGAAATGCAAATCATAAGCACAATACCCTACCCTTCACACCAATTAGGATGGATAGAATCAAAAGGCCAAATAACAAGTGCTGGTGAGGATGTGAAGAAATCAGAACCCTCCTACACAGCTGGCAGAAATACATTTCTGGAAATACAGTCTGGAATTTCCTAAAAATGTTAAACATAGAGTTATGTTCAAACAATTCCAGTCCTAGGTGCATACCCAAGAGAAATAAAGACATAGGTACATGTGAGAAGCTGTGCATGAATATGCACAGTAGAATTATTCACAACAGCCAAACAGTGTACACAACCTAAAAGCTTTTCAACTAATGACTAGATAAATAAAATGTGGTATATCTGTACAAATGAATGTTACCCACCAATGAAAAGAAAATACCTGCTATAACATGGATGAACCTTAACACATTATGTTAAGTGAAAGAACTCAGTCACAAAAGTCCATATATTGTATGATTCTGTTTACAAGAAATGTCCAGAGCAGGGAAATCAGCCAAGACAGAAGTGGAATCGTGGTGGCCAGGCCTGGCCTGGGTAGGGGGCAGGGGGAAGTGAGGACAGCTAAGGCAGGTGTGGCTTCTTTTGGAGATGCTAAAGGCATTGAATTGTGTACTTTAAACAGGTCAACTGCATAGCATATGATTTACATGTAAGTAAATTTATTAATAAAGGATATTTGCTGTACAATTTCATGTATATGAATTTGAAATATAAGCAAAACTAATCCATGTGGTTTGGAGTCCCCACAGTGGGGATTCTTGATGGGTGAGGAGAGAAGGCATGGCTGGGAAGCGGGTAGAGTGAGACTGTAGTCTGCCAATACTTCCTCACTGATCCTTGCTGGGCAAGGAAGGATGGCATGGCTGGAAAGGGGGTCGAGTGAGACTGGTCTACCAATGCTTCCTTATTGATCTTTGATGGGCGAGAAGGGATGGCATGGCTGGAAAGGGGGTCGAGTGAGACTCTAGTCTACCAATATTTCCTTGTTGATGGGCTGCTGAGCAGAGGGCTGTGCTCCCTTCATGAAAATTCAGTGGCCATAAACTTCACAACTTTTTGCAGGTATGTCATAGTTCAATAAAAATGTCTTTTAAAAAAAGTAAATGGATGTATACATGAACAACCCCTGCTATTTTGAGTCAGCTTCACTTCCTAATAGAGAAACTACTAATTCCTCACTCTGACAAACACACTTCCTAACTCATTCACTGCAATGGCAGAGCTGAAGAAATGCTACTATTCATGGTGAACCACAAAGTAAACAAAAATATGTTAAACAACTAAGAAAATTGGTATAGCACTCCATATCAAAAACATTTTTGGCAACAGGTACTATTAAAATCATTTACAAAATAATTTACATCTGACACACTGAAACATATTACCAATGTTTTAAAATATTTAATCCCCTAAATAATCCAGATAAACATCAATGACTTAAACATATCTTTTCCATACAGTTACACCTGTTCACAGCTTAAAAGAATACACATGAAGAAATGTAAAGGTATCATGTAGCAAGGACACCATGACAGAAAGTCTAATACTTTGTTTTCTAAATACTTCTTTACAACTACTATGTTTGAGGAATGTGGTGAATGCACCGACACAGCTTTTAATCCTCCTAGATCAATCATATCACAAAGCAACAAGATAGCAAAACCCAAAACCTTGTGAACACCATTTACAGCAAAAGTAGTCGACTAGACAGCCCAGGGAGTGCAAAGCATAGTGAAGTAAGAGGACACCAACCATCCCAGCATCTGCGTGGCATCCGTGTGCAAGGAGAGAAGGCAGTGCCTGGTGTCCACACCGTGGCACCCACTCCAAACTGTCACATGTCAGCCTGAGCCAGGCCCCAAAGCTGGAAGGGGTTTTGCCCACCGACAGTCAGTGAGCAGAGGAGAAAGACAACCCCAGGCAAAGACAATCCCCATGAACTCCTGACGCTGATCAGCTACATGGCCCTCCCAGGAAAGGGTCTCACCCTGAGATGATAACAGAACTAAGGGGTAAAACACCTTCATAAAACCAGGGGAGGGGAACAGAGCCAGGAGATCTCAAAATCACACTGCCACATTCTTAGCTCCACATGCAAACAACAGAAGGGAGAGCTCTAGGAAGTCAGAAAAGCTCTCTCGGATTCTACTTTCTTCCTAAAGTTCAGCTACATTAAGGTCGCATAAGTATAAGCAACAGAAAGCTATCAGGGTCAAATCAACCCAATAAAAGTTATTACAGAAAACAAAGAAGCCAAACAACACCCTGGCCTGTACACAACAAAAGCCCGCCAGAGAGGCACATCCACAAAACAAGTCAAAACTACCACCAGCCACCGTAAAGCAAGCTGGAAGGCACTAAGAAGATTACCTAAGGCAGAAAAGAAGAATGTAAATCAGAACCAGAAAAACTTTAAAGTGACAGAACTGAGGGCAAAACTTTTAGAACTACGTGATAGCTCATTTCAGAAATTAAGAATAAAACTGAGGAAACAAGAATGAATAACACGTGATGCATTAAGAGAAATATAAGGTTAAAAAAAGAAGGAAACCCAGAAAGAAATGAAGTGGCAAATATTTGATGGGCAAAGAAAATAGAACAGATAATAGGAACCTCTAAAAGTGAAACCCAAAGCAGTAGAAGAGAACAAATGCTAAAAGCTATAATTCACAAATGTTCCCTGAAAATCTGTTTTAAAAGTTTGACTACATATTGAAAGAATGACTCTGTACCAGAGAAATTAACTCAGAACAATGAACACCAAGGCATATAATAATATGGTTACTGAGCACTAAAAAGAGTAAAAGTCCTTTGGTGTCGATCAGAAAGACAAGTGGCTTTTAAGGGAAACAGAGTCAAGTACTTGTCAGGTGCCTTTTCTTTTTTCTTTTTTTTTTTTTTCTTTCTTTTTTTTTTGAGACGGAGTTTCGCTCTTGTTACCCAGGCTGGAGTGCAATGGCGCGATCTTGGCTCACCGCAACCTCCGCCTCCCGGGTTCAGGCAATTCTCCTGCCTCAGCCTCCTGAGTAGCTGGGATTACAGGCACGGGCCACCATGCCCAGCTAATTTTTTTTGCAGTTTTAGTAGAGACGGCCTTTTCAACAGCATCATGTTACATTAGAGGAAAACAGAATAACATATTTAAGATATGTCAGGAAAGTAAATGTAAGCCAATCATTACATATGCAACAAACCTGGCCTTCAGGTATAAAGGACACAGAAACACTGACAGCAACATATAATTACTCAGGGAGTATTGTTCCCATGAGGATGTTTTGAAGAAACTTCTAGACAACAAACTCCAGGGAACCACAATGACCAGAGCAATGCTGACCTATGGACGAGTAGGTAGGAGTAAACATGTGGCTACTCACAAAACTAACCGTAGGTGATGACCAGGAGGGAAAGAATGCAGAATTTAATGGATCTGCTCTGACAATGCCAATATAATCTGGCACTAAAAATGCAGAGCACAGGGGATCATGTAAGAAAGGTAGTTGGTGGTCTTCCGTAGTCACATTGGTGGAAGTGTCCATATCGTTATGTTACGACTGCTAGATGCATGACGTGGGATACAGGAAATGTCTAATTATCGGTTGCTGTAACTCTATTACACCTTGTGCTCTTGAGAATCGGTATACCCTGCAAGGAAAACAAGAGACACAAATGTGATGTGAAATAGCTGTAGTAAAAATGCCAAATTCCTAAGTTCAAATTGGAGGTATCAGTATTAATTCATGTGACAGCCTTCAAAACCTCACATGTTGCCAGGTGTGGTGGCAGCACCTGAGGTCCCATCTACTCAGAGGCTGAGGCAGGAGGACCGCTTGAGCCCAGTAGTTCAAGGCTGTAGTGACCCAAGATCACAGCTATGAATGGCCACTGCACTCTAACCTGGGCAATATAGCGAGAAGTCATATCCAAAAAAAAAAAATCACATGTATTTCTAGCTTTACTCTACAAGGGACTAGAAACAATGACCTTCATGTAGCAATATACACCCCTAGCAACTGGGTCTTGTTGTTGAAATGCCAGTTTCTCTAAACAGAGCAGAGCTCCATAGATAACAGGTAATTCCAAGTCTGGGACAGAACATGAGCAACATGAACATCTATCAAAGGCTGCCAGGTTTGCGTCCCAAGGACTCAGAAGCCAAATGAAGAGGCCCCCGCTGGCCAAAGCTGGACAAGTGTGAGCCTCAGTATGAACGACCATCACAACGTGCTGAGGCGTGCCAAACATGCGCCATCCAGGAGTTCATAATAATAGTTTTAATTAATCGGTCCTCTTTGGAGGGGGGAGAGAAACCAATTCATTACTTGATAACTTTTAAATTCAGGAGAAGAATTGAGCATTTGTCTTGCCTTCCCCATATGAACTTCTCCATTTTATAACAAAATAGATGAAGGGCTGTTGTTTTATAGAAATAAGTTCAATTTATATATGATAAATAAAAGGTAAAATTAAAATATTACCACTCCTCAACCCCCAATGAATTAGTGGGTCTATGCTCTGACCATCAATCAATACTTCCTGACATCACAGACAGCGAGAGCTAGACATGACATGCCCTGGACGAAAGGGCACAGTCACTGCTGAGTCCTGCCTAACAGAATACACAAGTCCCTAGGTCCAGCTGCCAAGGATGAAAACACACAGGAATGCATGATGTGCACCACGCAGACACGTTCCACAGAATCCAGAGTGTGAGGAAACCTGCCGGCCGAATGGTCAGAGAAAGAGAAGCAGGAGAAGACGCTGCGGATCAAAAGAGACCTAAAAGGCATCTCAGTGGAGACAGATCCTAAAACTGGGCTGTAGAGGCTTGGAATGCTCACATGGGTAATAAAACTGTGAGTAAACATGAAGAACTGATGACCATGAGTGTCAAGACAGGGGCACTTAGGGCCAAAGTAAGGGTGCTGACCAGAACAAGGTGCACAGACAGGAAGCAGCATCCTGGTTTTCACAGAGGCGGTGATTCATCTCACAACCAAACTTCTGTAGCCTTTGACCAGGCTTTTCCCATCTGTCCTAAGCCCAGGCTTGAGAACCACCATGCTACTCTCCGCTTCTGGGAGCTCGACATTTTAGATTCCATGTATAAGTGAGGACAGGCAGTATTTGTCTTTCTGTGCCTGGCTTATTTCACTCAAAGTTCTCCATATTCATCCAAATGACAGAATTTCCTCCTTCTTTTTAAAGGCTGAATAGTATTCCATCGTGCATCTCTATCAGCACATTTACTTTATTCAGCTGCTGTTGGACACCTAGAATGACTCCATATCTTGGCTATTATAAATAATGCTGCAGTGAACATAAGAATGCAGACATCTCAACACACAGTTCATTTTCTTTGCACCTGTGCCAAGAAGTGGGAATGCTGGATCATATAGCGGTTCCATTTTTATTTTTTTAGGAACCTCCATACTGTTTTCATAATGGCTACTATAATTTACATTCCCACCAACAGAGCACTAGGGTCCCCTTTCTCTGCCTCCTCGCCAACACTTGTCTTTTGGTTTTCAGTAACAGCCAGCCTAACAGGTGTGAGGTGATAGCTTACCGTGGTCAAATGCAAGCTTTTTCTGATTTAATAAAATAACAGGTAACCTCACAGGTAAAAGCAGCACCTCGCCATTTCAGATGCTGTTTGTAATAACCACAGATATGCTCTCACTCCCCAGGAAGTCACCAGCAGAGGAATCACAGTCCTGCTTTAATTAATTGTCTTTACTCCTGTCTGCTGTCAGCCATGACATGCAAGCAGGAAGGCTCTTCTCCTCTCATTAGATAAAAGTTCTTCATCACTTGTTCTTTCAAGTCTTAAGGGATCCTTGTTTCAGTAACAGAAGTTTAATTGCATTAACATGACAATATAGTTAAGAATAAACAAATTTTACAACAAGAGCTTTTCCCTTTTTTGGTGTCGCTGAGCACTTGTCTAAGCTAAAAAGGAAAATACACTAGATCTATAACAGATATCTTTAAAGCTTATCAAACAATGTACATTGTGGATTAAATGAAATTCCTGAAGACCTGTATATTATCAATGTACAGTAGTGGTTTACAACCCTAGCTGTACGATGAAATATTTCAGGAAGCACCAAAAAAAAAAAAAAAAAAAAAAACCTGGTGCCAGGACCACCCCCAAGAATAAGTGAATCAGGATTTGTGTGAGTGGAGTAGCTGATTTCTCTTAGGTCTTAACCACAAGGTTCCTAAACACAATGAGCTCATTAAGCTGAAAGAGAAACAGATTTAAACTATTTTTTATTTTAAAAACATCAAGAACTTAATAAAATAATAACCATCATTTACAGTAAGTTTTACTTACTGGGACAGTTTTAGGGTGTCTAAACTTTACTTAGGGAGGGATAAATAGGAAGTAAGAAGAAGGAAGAAGGGGAGAGGAAGAAAGGAACAAAGGGATGCAAAAGACAAGAAGTACGTTGCCAGCATCCCTTCAATTACTCTGAAGTATGTTTAGGACATCAGCAGGGGTCTGCACATATTTAATGCAATTTCTATCACTGTCCATATACAGGATCCATACAGAGTCGCCCATTTAACATTTGTTTAGCAAATATTAATGTATACGAATTTCAGGCCACGCACAGTGGCTCACAGGTGCCTGTAATCCCAGCACTTTGGGAGGCCGAGGTGGGTGAATCACCTGAGGTCAAGAATTCAAGACCAGCCTACCCAACATGGCGAAACCCCATCTCTACTAAAAATACACAAAATTAACCAGGCTAATTTTGTGGTGGTGGGCATCCTATAATCCCAGTTACTCCGGAGGCTGAGGCAGGAGAATCTCTTGAACCTGGGAGACAGAGGTTGCAGTGAGCAACTACTGCACTCCAGCCTGGGTGACACAGTGAGACTCTGTAAAAAAAAAATTACACACACGCACACACACACACACTTCTACAACGCACCCAACAGAGAGGCCAGCCTGGGAAGCCAGGGTGGACCTGAGATCTGCTGCCTGTGGCCTGAACACAACCTTAGGTCAGGCAGGTAAATAAAAACACAGATGCACCGCTACTTACTAGTGTAGGGATGGTGATGAACACACTATAAAAATGTTGAAAAGAAGGAAATAATTTTGTAATATTACATTCTCTGGCATTCTCATCGTGCTTCAGTTTGGAGTCTTGGTCAAAACCGGTGTTTAACAAATTCAATGAACAACATTTATTATGAGTCAGGCACCACAAAAAGTGCCAGGAACACAACGATGAAGGCACACTTATCCTCAAGGAGCAGCCCCTTCCTCCGCAGGACGCACAGGCTGGAGGAGCGGCCAGGCTGCCTCGCCCGTCGCGCCAGCAGCTTGGGCAGGCGGCCCGTGAGCTCCCGGCTCCCCGCCGGGAGGAAGGAGCCGCCACCTGCGTCCTACCGCCGCCAACATGGAGGTGCAGCGGCGACGCCGGGACGGGGTCGAGACACGACTTGAGCCCTGGGGGCCTGGCTCCAGAGTTGTTTTTAACCAGGCCATTAGCTTGTCAAGTAAGAGAAGAACGTTGTTTCCTCCCTTGGGACATTAGGGGTGGGCTAGCCTAATGAGCACAGCAGCAGGTGTGCGCATGCGCGCTGCGAGACGCGCGGGGAGAGGCAGCGAGGAGGAAAGACGCCAAAGGAGCGCAGACTCTGGTGTCGGCCTTGGCAAAGTGATGAAACAACACATCTCCGTTTGGTACCATCTTTAAATAAACCGCTTGTTAATGTGGTGTTGGCATGAAACTCCGTCTCCTTAGCAACGCGGCCCTGTCCCCAGCAGGGCCCACCATCTCCAGAGCCCTTCCGGGGTCAAAGGGCAGTGCTTGCCGCCGGGAAAGCCCGCACCGGAAGCGGGCGGCGCCACCCCAACCCACCACCACCCTCCACAGGGCGCGTTCCCCAGTGAGGAGACGCCACCCCGGAAGCGCCTCACCCTCCTGTGCCCCGACATGCCAGGCCCCAGACGCTCGCCCGGGAAGCCCCTTGGGCCACATCCCTGCCAGGGCGCCTGCAGGACCAGAGAATCGCCCCATCCAGAGCCTCTTCCAGGACAAGGCCACGGCGCCCGAGACCCACCATCTCACAGACGCCCGCAAGGCGGGGCCCAGGCCTGAGCCGCCATCTTCTCACTGGACGGCCGCATGGCGTCTGCTCCACAGGAAAGAGCCTCCACGGGACACTCGCCTCCTGCCTGAGCCTTGCTGGGCACTGGAAACAGGAGGTGGCCCAGGCTTTGAGCCGAGACCTGGGCCGCGGCTACGTTCTCCAGCTTTTCCCGGTGTCTGTGGGATTCGGGTGTCTACATTTAAAATCAGGAAAAGCGCTCCTAACGCCACAGCTGTTGCGCTGCCTCTGTGCCCGGCTGCTGCAGGTGTCCTTCACGTCTGGGCGTATGTTCTATGGAAGTGCGGAGCCATTCAGCCTCACAGACAAAAAGTCATCCAAGGAAGGAACGTGTCTTAGACCCACAAATGACCAAACCTATGAGAAAATGTCCGCCTTTGGCACATGAAGGGACGAACACACACACGTTGCAGTTTCGCCGCATCACAGGAAAGCAGTTCTCACTGAGACAGTGACAGTGAGCCCGCACCCACACAACAGTGAGCGCCAGAGACCGTCAGAGACTGGCTGGCAAAGGGAGACAGCATTAACTCCAGAGACGGGAAAGCCTGAATTAATTGTAAAATAATAGCCATAAATGCTCTTTAATCACTCTCTTAAGTATTTCAGGAATTTGGTGACACAGCCTAGCGTGGAGGAAGGCATTTCATTCCAAGTTCACACGTAGCAAACCTCAAGTTCAGGAAGAGAATCCATTCTAAGAGTGCCTCAGAGCCTGCACTGCCAGCAGGGCCAGCCACAAATGAACCCCCAGACATAGAAGCATGGAGATTAGGACTACAAAGCCACTACCCAAAACCGCAATATCAAGATAGAAGACGGAGAGAGGGGTGGGGCAGGGACCATTCAAGGGGGCGGCCTGAAGCACCGCGCGGATTCTAAAATAAGGCCTGGCCTAGAAGCAATGTCATAACCACGTTTTGATTTTTCACCTCAAACCCCAAATGTTGGCTTACTAGATTTGGGAAGCAGATAATATTTAAATAGAAGTGGGTAATATTTTAAGTATATAAAGAAAAACTAAAATATTTAAAGGTAAATGCTTTAAATGGTAGGCAATATTGCAAATAAAGTTTTATTCCTTACTACTCAGTTGTTCAGTGAATTCAATTCAGTGTATGGTATCAGAGAAGGAGAATTAACTCCATCCAGATGAGGGCAGCCCCCCTTTCACAAACACCCATGCACACTAACACACATGCACCCCAACATACATGCACACATGTGTACACTAACATACATGCACACGCAGAGACAGGCACACATACACATGTTACACAATGTGACAGCCATGCTTGGGTAATGAAGTCTCATTCTAGAAAGTTTTGTTTTACTATTTCAACCTTTATTTTAGGTTCAGGGGTACGTGTGCAGGTTTATTACATGGATATACTGTACTGCATGAGGCTGGGGTTTGGGGTACAAATGATCCTGAGATCCACGTACTAAGCATAGTACCCAATAGGATCCTGTCACCCAGGTACTGAGGGTAGTACCCAATAGGGCATAGCACCCACTCAACCCCCTCCCTCATAGGAACAAGGAGGAAGTCCAGGACTGCGACTCCCAGGTTTCCTTTTTTTTTTTGCACTGATTTGATCAAGGAAGACAGAGTATTTTAAAGGTAGAAAGATCTAACCATTCTAAAAAACAAAACACGAGTCAAAGTACAGGAAGGTGGAACACAGCAATGAGATTTGAACTTAATATTTAAGCTGAAAAGCATTCATTCTGTCCACCAAAAATGTTCTGAATGATGTGTTCATGGCACTGAGGAAGGCAGGCGCATATGTTGGCCTGCATTTGCTCACAGCCTATTCCCAACCTCATGGAACTATAATGGCGTAAACTTCTCATCCCGTCATTATGCCTGGCTCATATTTTGCATGTTAAAACCCACAAATTAAAACAGCCACACACTGGCACACAGGGCTCGCTCTACCCCAAGAGAGGGGCAGCTGTGTATGGGGTCCTGAAAGCCAGTGCTGCTCTGCTGGGACTGGTCAGCATGTGATCTAGTCCTCCGCTTCTTCTACGAGTGGATTCACAAAATGACTGAATAGGATCGCATCCTGAGACAAGCCTGGTGTACTTGGCAACGCTGAGTTGCCTGGGAACGTGATTCAGCCCTGGTTTCCATTTCCCCTAATGAATCCCACTCCTTGGTTACTGATTGACTCTGAATCGGGCAACGTCTCCACGCCTCTGTGCGTCCCACACAAGGGTGAGCCCACTGCACCAATGAAAAGGCACGAATTGTCATCCCACTGAGGAGCCACCAGCTCCATAAATAATTTTTTTCTTTTTTACCACTTTGAAAATGGCAAAGAGGCTAATCCAACCTGTCATGTTCTGAGATAAAAGATGAAAAACTTCCTTTGCAACTATTTTTCCAGGAAATATAGAAATTTTGTCTAAATCCATGATAAAAATAAAATCTCTAAAAGATGAAAAGTATGCATAAATTTAAATAAAAAATAAGTCCTCTGGCAGAAGAATAATGACCCCAAAAGAGGTTTACACTGTGATCTCCAGAACCTGAGAATTGGTGACCTTACACAGCAGAGGAGAGAAGGTGAGGGTCCTGAGATGGGACAGGGTGGTCCTGGACTAACCATGGCCCACTCTTAGCACAAGAGTCCTTAAGCCACGGAACCTTGAGCCAGAGATGCAGCATCAAAGACACTCCCACCCCACTCACTGCTGCTAGCTTTGCAGACGAAGGTGGGGCCACAAGCCAAGGCAGGCAGGACCCTCCAAAGCTGGGAAAGGCTGAGAAACAGGTCACCCCAGAACTCAAGAGGAGCTGGCCTGGCTGACACCTGGATTTTAGCCCAGCAAGACCCCTGTTGGACTTCCAACCTCCAGAACTCTAAGACAATCTATGTGTTTGGTTTAAGCCTAGAAGTGTATGGTAATTTGTCACAACAGGAAGCCTGACTTCTCTCAGGATATGGGTACTGGAGTGTTGACTCCCCCACTGCACCTTTCCAAAGTCTTAGGAATAAATGGGTGATGTCACGGCTACACTGAAGGAGCTCTCAGACACCCGCATTAATCACATGTGTGCCATTTTTTTAGAAACACTGTGAACACAGCATAAAGATAGGTAAGCCCTGCCACAACCCCGGTGCTGCTCGCTGAGATGATGGAAGGACATGGTACTTGTCAGAGACTTGTCAGAGATGCTTACTGGCATTGCACCTTCATCTACATAAACCTGAAATCCCAATCAGCATGCTGTGTGAGAAACCAGAGTGAATGAGGGGCCCTGTAGCCATCAACCCATTACAAAGAACTGACTCCCAGGTGGAAGAGCCCACCCCACGTCCACACACCCCATGCCATCTCTCTGCTCCTATTGATCTCCCAGTGTCTTCGCTGCTCAGCTCCCACCCAAAGCTGAGCACAGTCTTGTCATGAACCAGCAGTGGCTCTGCATGTGCTGCCTACTGCAGCTGACATTCTTACACAAACATAGTTGTCCTCACTTCCTCCACAGCACTCTGAAAAGGGAAATAAAGCTTTAACATAAGGGTTTATCAAAAAAAGCAATGCAAAAGAAAAGTGACACGTGACTATCCCATGACCACGATTAGCATTTTTCCAAAATACAAAGATTATCTGACATTAGAAAACTTTAACAGTATCATTTCTCACTAAACACAACAGTGGGTTCACCAGTCAGACAAACAGAGCCTTGACTTACAGATATACCTAAATAAATCCAGAAGAATGCAGGCGATGACTGTAAACAATGAAATTAAAATGTGACAGCTGGACCAGGTGCAGTGACTCATGACTGGAATCCTAGCACTTTGAGAGGCCAAGGCAGGTGGATCACCTGAGTCAGGAGTTCAAGACCAGCCTGGCCAACATAGTAAAACCCCATCTTTACTAAAAATAAAAATAAATAAAAAAAAATAGCCAGGTGTGGTGGTTCGAACATGTAATCCTG
>NW_022437660.1:0-30333 GCF_009761245.1 Sapajus apella
CTCACCTCCACCCTCCCTGAGAGCCCGCCCGCACCTGCTAACTCACCTCCCCTCATCCCTCTCCTCTCACCTCCCCCAGTTCCCGGTAGCCACCATTCTATGCTGTGCTCCTATGAGATCCTCTTTCTGAGAGTCTGCACATGAGTGAGATCGTGCAGTGTTTGTCTTTTTGTGCCTGGCTCACTTCACTTAACAAAGAGTCCTCTGGGTTTATCCACGTTGCTGTGAGTGACAGGATTTCATCCTTTTGATGGCTGAATCATATCCACTGTGTACCGTGTTTTCTTCATCCATTCACCTGTTGATGGACAAGCAGGCTGATTCCATATCTGGGCTATTGGGAACAGGGCTGCAATGGACATGGTGCAGACTCTTCCACACACCAGCCTCATTTCCTTGGGGTTGTAGCCAGTAGCGGGATTGCTGGATCACAGCATTTCGAGAAACCTCCACACTGTTTTCCACAGCGGCTGTACTAATTTACATTCCCACTAGCAGCATGTAAGAGCTCCCTTTCCTCCACATCCGCACCGGCATCTGCTTTCTTTGTCTTTTTGGTGAAAGCCACTTGAACAAGGGCCGGGGGCAGCTCACTGTGGTTTTGATTTGCATCTCCCTCATGAACCGTGGTGTTGACGACTCTCTCAAACTGGAGCTTCTGCATAGCAAAGGAAACAATGGGGTGAAGAGACAACCCACAGATGGAAAAAATACTAGCATCTGACAGCGGTTAACATCCAGCATCGTGAAATTCCAAGTGCTGTGGGCACAGTGGAGTGCTGAAACACATTCTGTTTACAAGGAAATGAGAACAAAAAACTATTCTTCTTCACCGTGAGCCTAAGGACAGCCAATCTTAAATATTTGGGATTTCATCAGTATTTGTTGTGTGATGCAATCTAGCACTCCCTCAATGACTTGAAGGTTTGTTTACAAAGAAAACCATGCCGTGGGTATCAAACACATCCTTAGATGACCCTGGTGCAGCTGGCGGAGGGAGCGCATGTCCAGAACCCGACTTCCACTCCAATCCTGCCACTGCCCCCTCCGTAAATTGGGCTGGCCCCTTAACCACTCTGTGTCTGAACCTCCTCGGCCATGAGCAACAGGAAGAAAGCACACCAGATAAACCTCAGAGGGTTCACACCTTCCAGTGGAATCGTGCACGCACAGACAACTCACAAATAGCAAAGTACAAGATTTCACAGCGTGTCCCTGAAATCCATTTCCCTGCCATATTCATATCTGTATTTCTGGAGAGAGGCACAAACTGACTCAGATATTCAAATAACCCATATTCTCTGTGGCAGTGGAAAAGTACTATGGTTATCTTCCTGATTTTGTGGATCAATTATGTATGCTAATAAGTAAAATATAAAATAACATCATTATCAGAGACTCCCCTACAGTCCTACGTCAGCAGTGCGTCCTCAGTCAACACCAGATTTCAGGGTCCCGGGGAAGCCATTTCGAAGCTGAGGCTTCAAGTTCAACCACATCCAACTTAAACCCAAAACATCTGGGTCTCCAAGCAATAGTGGACAAGATCTCTTCTCACTTGCTGATGTCACAGGCGAGGAAACTGAGGCCGGGGAGAGTCAAGAGGATTTCCCAGGACCACATGGTTATTTCCAGGAGTAAAATGAGTTCAATCCTCCTGACTGTCCAGGACTCACGCCAAGACACCTGAGAAAAAGCTCCCATCTGCCACAGGACATGTCAGAATTTGGGTGTGACTCAGCCTCTGGGTTATTTTTGTTCTGGACGAGGCCCAGAGTCTTCTCCTGGCCATGACATGGCGCTCCGGTCTGCAGGTGCTTACTCCAAGTGTGGCAGAAACTCGCTGTCTGACTCCTAAGCGGCCCTGCCCATCAGCATCCACAGCTCACACAGGGCTCAAAAGAGAGCTTTTAATGTATTTCAAGTTCAATTTTATTTGGCTGCACCAGAAGAGACACCATCATAAGTTCATGAGACCATGAGATGATTGTTTCTACATATAGTTCAGGATAATTACAGAAAACTGTGTCAAAAACACTGATGCAGAAGGCAGAAATTTCTTTCAAAAGAAATTTAAACAGTTGGTGGGGTGAGAATTTATGCATAATTCTTTTAAAATAATTTCCTAATGATTTCAAAGAGGACAATTTCCATTTATTTATACTGAGCCATACAGTATTATCTAAAGGATAAAACAACATATGAATCATCAACAAAGAATAACGCCTTGACAAAACAGCCAAGCACCCAGCAGCAAGCACATTTCCACTGGGAGGTTAGGTGTGATCTGCTTTCAAAATGGTACAACGTGCGCATCAACGCTGCTGCCCCGTGAGGAGGAACGGAGGCCTTGTCAGGTGTGCCACCGCCATAGCTAATGGTGTCAGATACGTTTCTTGTCATTTCCTGAATTATTTCCAGGTTGTTCAGAATTCCGTATTTGATTTCATATTAAAGGTAACAACTTTTCAAAAGCACTGTTGAAATAAAAGCAGATAAATTACCTGAATCTATTTATTAAATTGTTCTATCATTCGACAAGACCTACCGAGTAGTAGGAACTATGCTAGGAGCTATGGATACATGAAATGTGCGGTTTCTTGGTTTCTGTTAGATGGGCCACAGCAGATTCTGTGCTAAGGCTTCAAACTTCCTACACGAGTATTTAGGAATTCTAGTTTAACATCAGCGAGAAGTACAGTCATCCCCCGTATGCGTTGGGGAGGGGTTCCATGACCCCTTGCAGATGCCAAAGTCCACAAATGCTCAAGTCCCTTATATAAAAAGGGGGTGTCTGTATCTAACCGAGCAGCTCCCAGACACTTTAAGTCATCTCCTGATCACCTGTGATAGCTAGCACATAAGAAATGCTGTCAATAGTTGTTATACTGTATCATTTAGGAAACAATGGCCAAAAGAAGTCTGCATGTTCAGAACAGACACGATCACTCATTTTCCCGGATGGGGCCTGCACCACCCAGTCCTGGGTGCCTCCCACCTCACACGGCCCTGCTCCCTGTCCTCCTGCCCCCTCTGCTCCCAATGTTCTTCTGCTGCTTTCATACACATCAACCTCAGGGCCTTTGCACGTGTGGTCCCCACGTGTGGAATATTTGTGGTGCAGGGGACAGGCACGGCCCTTGCCCTCCGGTCATGAGCGGCCTTCCTACCTGAGAGAATGCCCATCGCTCCTCCACCCTAGTCCTGCTATACCGTTTCTTCATAGGGTCATTATTCGGTATGATATTATATCATGATTTGTCTGCTTATTCTCCGTCTTTCTCACTGAAAAACTGAAAGACCTACTCCCAGGGTGCACACACCACCTGCTGCATCTCCATCACCAAGAAGCATGCCTGGTACATGCACATGATTAAATATTTACGGAATAAGTTAAAAAGTGAATGAAAGGATATTCATTATCTTTATATCTTTTGCCAATAAACAAAAGTTAAAAATGGTTTAAGTCCAGGGTGACAGGTTAGGGACTGGAAAGGAAGCAAGGCTGTGTCAGTCCCCACAGTGAGGACTGAGTCACCACCGTGAGTGTAACACAAATGCAGGCGTTTGCTGAGAGAAGCCCACCTGCCCCTGCTCTACGGCCCGGTGAAGCTGTTCGGTCCGTGACAATGAAATTTATTCCATCAGGACAGAAAAGCCACAGCGATCAGTAAGCGGAGAGCCTCAAAGGTGCCAACAGGCCAGGTCTGCTCCTCAATGGTATCAGCAGAGCGGGCCGCGGCAGCAAGTCATTGGTCATGAAAGTGACTTTTCTGCAAAACCTGGGGGGTCATCCCAAAACTCCATTCTAATTTCTAGCTAGTAGATTTGGAAGTTTACATAATGCAGGCCACCTGAAATGCTATGTCTAAGGTTACCACAAGAACTATGGAAAACTCCCAGAGCCATCACAGAACCTACAGCAAAAAACCAAACAGGCCAAAAATCAGAAATATTTATCTTTCTACATTTATTTAACTTGGAAACAACAATCTAAACTTAAAACCAAATTTAGTATTTAAAAGAATCATCTTGGTTAGCAGTAACTTTAATCTACTTTTTCTTGGGAACACTACGGGAAGCCCACATAAGCCCACGCGTCTCTGTGCGTTTATAACCCCACCATGTCTTCCATCCCGGCTGCCTAGGGGGCAGCCCTATACCACACCTCACTCTAATGAGGGTTCCAGTTAACTTTAACCCCTTCACTTCTGCTACTTGAATAACCAAGGCCCTGGAGAAAAATCACCTGCCAGAGTGAATGCAGCAAATCCAGCATCCTAAGAACTTTTCATTCGGTTTTGTTGACCTGGCTCCTCACTGAAGGCAGCCAGGGTCCTGGTGCCAAGACAGCCGACTTCACCCCAGACTCCCAAGTTTACCAGCCAACCTCCCCCCGCAGGCGTGGGCAAGGGCGATGGGCCATTCACCCCCAGACTCCCACGTTTACCAGCCAGCCTCCCCAACAGGCGTGGGCAGGGGGAGGGGCCTGCCATCGCAGGGCGATGGGCCATTCAGTGTCCGTGTTGTAGAAATAAACTAAGCCATGGAGTTGGAAGACCAGAGGTCAGCTCAGGTGTGCTGCTAACCAGCTCTGAGGCAAGGCACTGTTTCCTCCCCAAATTCCAGTCACCTCAACACCAATTAGAAGACTAAGACAGGAACAGGGGTAGTGGCTCACACCTGTAATCCCAGCACTTTGGGAGGCCAAGACAGGTGGATCAGCTGAGGTCAGGAGTTTGAGACCAGCCTGGCCAACATGGTAAAACCCCACCTCTACTAAAAGTGCAGAACTTGGCTGGGTCTGGTGGTATGCACCTGCGATCCCAGCTACTAGGGAGGCTGAGGCGGAGAATCACTTGAACCCAGGAGGTGGGGGTTGCAATGAGCTGAGATCAGGCCACTGCAGTCCAGCCTGGGCAACAGAACGAAACTCAAAAAAAAGGATGAAGGTGCAGCTGGTCCACCTCTCAAATTTTTAGTGACAATACGAATGTCAATCTATTTTTTAATTTTTAAAGACTTTATTTTTTATAGGCTTAAGAGAAGTTGAGCACAAAGTTCACAGAGTTCACACAGAACCCTTCCTCCCCACCCCAGCTTCCCCACCCTTCAGAGTTCACACAGAACCGTTCCTCCACACCCCAGTTTCCCCACCATTAACATCCTGTGTGGGTGTGAGGCACCTGCTGTAATGAGCAAATATTGACCATTATTAAGTCCATGGATTACATGAGGGCTCGCTCTTGGTGTTGTCCATTCTGTGGGTTTGGATGAATGCACGGTGGCACGTGCCCACGATGACAGCATCACACAGAGGTGCTTCCCTGCCTTAATATTCCTTTGTGCTCCGCCCACTCATCCCTCCCTCCCCACAGCCCATGGCAGCCACTAAACCTTTCCTGTCTGCACAGATCTGTCTTTTCCAGAACATCATGGGGTCAGAATCCTACAGTGCCTAGCCTTTTGAGACGGACTTCTTTCACATATTCACATGCATCTGAGGCTCCTCCACCTCCCTTCACAGCCTGGTAGATCATTCCTTCTCAGCATTTCTTGTTCAGATATGCCAATTTGTTTATTCATTCATCTTTTAAAGGCATGTTGGTTTGTTTCCAAGCTGCTATAAATACTCATGTGCGCTGGGCATGGTAGCTCACGCCTGTAATCTCAGCATTTTGAGTGGCTGAGGATGGCGGATCCCTGATGTCAGGAGCTCAAGACCAGCATGGCAACACATTGAAGCCTTGTCTCTACTAAAAATACAAAATTAGTCAGGCGTGTTGGTACATGCCTGTAATCCCAGCTATTCAGGAGGCTGGGGAACAAGAATTGCTTCAACCCAGGAGGCAGAAACTGCAGTGAGCCAAGATCACACCACTGTACTCCAGCCTGGGCAACAAGAGTGAGACTCCGATTCAAAAAAAAAAATAAAATTCATGTATAAGTTTTTGTGTGAACAGAAGTTTTTCATGCATTTGGGTGAATACCTAGGAGTCCGGCTGCTGGACTGCACGGTGAATGTGCAGTTTGGAAAGAAACTGCCTGACGGTCTTCCGGTGTGGCTGCACCGCCCTGCACGCCCTGCAGGGAGGATGAGCGCTCCCGCTGCTCCACGTCCTTGCTGGTGATCTTGGCCATTCCAGCAGGGCTGTGGCAGTGTCCCCTTGTCTTACTTTCCATTTCCTCGACGACAAACGACATGGGGCATCTTTTCAGATGCTTGTCATCCGTGTGTCTTCTTTGGTGGTGTCTGTTAAGATCTTTCACACATTTTAAAAATCAGGTTGTTTTCTCACTGTTGAAATTTAAAAATTCTGTGTACATTTTGCATACTCATCCTCCATCAGATGTGTGCTTTGCGTGTATTTTCTCCCAGTCTGGGCTTTGTTGTTTCATCCCCTGAAGGATGTCTTTGCAGAGCAGAAGCTTTTCCATTCTTCTCATGCATTAAGCATTTGGTGTTATATCTAAAAAGTCACCAAATCAAGGGTTACTCAGGGTTTCTCCCATATTATCTCCTAGGAGTTGTATAGTTTTACATTTTACACTTAGGCATATAATCAGTTTTGAGTTAATTTTGTGAAGGCTGTAAGGTCTGGTTCTGGGTTCATTTTGTGGCACATGGATGTCCCATTGTTCCAGCACCATTTGTTAAGAAGAACAACCTCTCTCCATTGAATGGCCTTTGTTCCTTCATCAGAGATCAGCTAGCTGTATTTACGTGGGTCTACCTCTGGACCCTCTATTCTGTTCCATTGATCTATGTGTCTTTTTGTTTACCAGTGCCATGCTGTCTTGATTACTATAGCTTTCTAGTAAGTCTGGAGGTCAACTGTCAGTTTTCCTCCTTAAATACTGTGTTAGCTTGTCTGGATCTTCTGCCTCTTCACATAACTTTAGAATCAATCTGATGATATCCACCGAATAACATGCTGGGATTTTGATGGGAACTGCATTGTATCTATAGAACACACTGGGAAGAACAGATGTCTCAACAACACGGATTCTTCCTATCCAAGGCTATGGAGCGCCTCTGCATTACTTAGATCTCTTTCATTTCTTTCAGCAGAGTTTTATAGTTTTCCTCATATAGATCTGACACTATTTTGTTCCACTTTTACTTAAGCATTTTATTTTTTTGGTAGTGATTTAAATGTCTCTGTGTTTTTAATCTCAAATTCCACTCATTCACTGCTGGTATACAATGAAGTGACTGATTTTTGTATATTAACCTTGTATTCTAAAACTCTGCCAAAATTGTTTTTTAGTTTCAGAAAATTTTCCCACTGATTCTTTGGGATCTGTTACATAATCATGTCATCTGCTGACAATTACATTTTTATTTATTATATCCCAATATGTGTGTCTTTTATGTCCTTTTCTTGTCTTATTGCATTAGCTGGGACTTCCAGGACAATGTTGAAAAGAGAAATGAGAAGGGCATGCTTCCTTGTTTCTGATCACTGTGGGAAGCTCCAAGTTTCTCATCATTTAGTAAGAAGTTCGCTGTGGGGGTTTTGTAGGTTTTCTTTATAGAGTTCAGGAAGTCCCCTTCTATCCTGAGCTCACTGAAAGTTTTTATCATTAACTACACTGGATTTTTTCAAATGCCCTTTCTGCATCTATGAATATGACCGTAGGACTTCTTTTGCCTGCTGATGTGATGATTATATCAACTGATTTTTAAATGTAAAACCAGCCTTGCATAGCTACAGTAAAGCTTCAACCTGCTTTGTAAGGCATCAGTAACTGATGACCCCACTCCCTCACTTCCATTCTTTCCCCAACCAAATACCACCTGGCTTCACTCTCAGGCACCTGAAGCTTACGTGGGAACTTATGGCTCCAGCTTTACAGACCCATCCCGCTATCATTCTTCCCAATATCTGTGTGGCACTTTACAGACCCATCCCTCCTTACTCTTTCCAATGTCTCTGTGTGGAGTTTTACAGACCCATCCCCCCTCACTCTTCCTGACATGTATGTGTGACACGTGGCGCTGTCAGACACCCGTCCTTTTTAAAATTGTTTTCTCTTGGCCCCTCAATATAGCAACTCCGCAATCTGGTCCTCTCTCTGGTCACCCCACTTTAGTCACTCATTCGTTCACTCAACAAACATTGCTGCAGCTCACACTCAGCCTTGGTCCCACCCAGTGTTGTGTGACGCACAGAGAATGCTCCTGACCATACGCACCAGCTGGGAGCACATGAATTAGTAGAAAACAAATGCATTCATGCTGAAAGTGCCCATATGAATACATGGTTCTGAGAAAAAAAAATGGAAAGCATAACAAGGCTGGAGTCAACGATCCCACATAGACGCCTTCAGGTGTCTCCTAAAAACCTTCACACCCATGGTTTCAGCTGCCACCGCACAAAGACGCTGCACACAGCAACCACGTCCACATCCTAGACTCCTCAACAGCCCTGTCTCCTCCCACCACCCAGCAAGGCCCTTCAAGTCCTCCCTCCTGTGCCCATTACTGCAGAGCCTCTGTTTTGGCCTCTTTTTTAACCTTCACTTTGCCAAAGTCCATCCTGGGTTGCTGCCAGCACCATCTTTCCACAAAGAAAATCTGGGGGTGCCATTCCTCACTCACTGCTTCCTGACACCTGTGGGAGCATTTCCCAGATGGGACGCTTTTCTCTAGAGCCTGCTCACACCTGAGGGACCTCATCCTGAAGCTCAGTGTTTCCAGAACCACCTTCCTCCCACTGAGGCAGGCCCTACACCACCTGAATCCAACCTGCCATTGCAGACTGCAGACAGCCCTGGCCCTCCATGTCCCCTCACTCCCGCATGAAAGCATATGCACACGCATGTGAACACACACATGCACACAAGACAGACATGCACATGTGGACATGCATGCACACACACACACATGCATGCACAGGCACATGCACACAAAAACACAGGCACTTGCACACACGACGATACACCCACATACATGCACATACAACATGTACACACACAAACATGCATGCATGAACACACACATCGGTCCAGACCCCCTCACCCACTCTCTTGCTCTCACCCACCTCCCCCTTCTGCCATGGAACAACACAGCAAGGCCCTCCCCAGACCCACACTGCAGCCTCAGACTGTGAGGGTCTCAAGTGTTGAGCTATAGCTACACAAATGGACCACGGCAGAGCCCACTGCGTCCTTTCTGCCTCCTGAATAAAAGGATAAGGACATCCACTCAAGGCCCCCTCTCAGCAGCTCCTGCTTGCTGGACCTTTTTCTAAGATCCCCTACACAAGGCTCACCGACCCGACAAAACACCGTCCCCCTCGCTGCAGCCAGCCTGAGTCCCCTCTGTGGCAGGGCCCTCCGACAGGGTCTTAGTCCATGTGGGCTGCTGGAACAAGGTACCACAGACCCACAGGTGGCATATACACAACGGAATTTACCACCCACAGTTCTGGAGACTAGAAGTCCACCATCAAGGCACAGCATGTTCCAGTCTCTGCTGAGGGCCCCGTCCTGGTTCACAGACAACACCGTCTCACTGTGTCCTCGTGGAGTGAGGAGGTGGGGGGAGCTCTCTCAGGTCTCTTTTAAAAGGGCACTTGTCCCACTCCTGACAGCCTCATCACCTCCCAATGGCCTCTCCTCCTGGCACCATGACACTGGGGATGAGTGTATGAATCTGGGGGACAAACCTTCAGTCCACTGCAGAGAGAATCAGCATAGAGAGAAAACTGTCTTGTTTCTGTAACGCCCTGGTTCAGTTCCCAGAAATTAGGGCATGGATACTGAATTCTTATTACATTAAATGACGAACACAGCCTCCAGTGACTTAAAGTAGTTAAGCCTGTGCAGGGAGGGGAGGGCGCGGTACAGCTGCTGGCCGAGGCTGCTCCCTGGGGCAGGGGCTGGTGGCAGAGGGGCTGCCAGACTAGCCTGAGGCTGCTGACACGGGGGAAGAGTGGAGGACAGTGCAGCTGCCGGCCTGAGGCTGCTCCCCTAGTACGGCTGCTTGCGAGGCTGGCCCTGGGCCACCTCTGAGAACTTGGATGTCATGGGAGTCCCCACCACCCCCTAACTGATGAGGGGCATCCTGTGCTAAACCATTTGTGCAGACCACGTTTACACCACACACCTGCTCTCCGCTGGCAGGGGTGTCTACGTGGGCGGACCACAGCACAACCCTGGGCACCACGTCTCTCATAAGCTTCCTGTTGGATGACACGTGTGGTCACATCCTGCTGCTGGAGTAACCAAGACCTCCTGGGACTCCATGGGAAGCGGCTCTGGAAGCCTCCGCCTGACTTCCCTGGACCTCCCTCCTTCGCCCTCCCCCTCTTCTGACCATGCTCTACCATGCAACTCACAGCAGTCCTGTAACAAACAACTCACAGCAGTCCTGTCCTGCAGCTGCACCGAGCCCCATGAGTGCTCCCAGCAAATTGCCGTGCTACAGGTGCTCCTGGGGACCCCAACACACAACTAACTACAAAGTTAGACTCAAACTCGAGTACCCAGCTATTATAAAGTAGGCACTGAATTTCCTCTTTTGCTCCTAAAGTATCTGTAACTATTTAATATGTCACTGCAAAGCCTTTCACCCCAAAGCAGCCAGTCTGACCCATCTGCGAAGATCGGGCATCACACTGCACTAAGAACAGCCAATTTTACCAAAATCTCTTGCAGAAATAACAGAATCAGCCAGGGGATCCACAAAGGTAAATGAGGTCCTTTTGTGAAGCAACAGTAATTCTACGTTAACGAAATTGTCATTCAGAATGAAACCGTGCAATTGGGTTTCCCAAGGAAACACTCACCAGAGAACACAGCCTTGCTGGGTTTTGTGAATATCTGACCATTTACAGAAATGTTGCAGTAGCCAAGGTGTTAGCATGACATTTGGGAACATGATCAGAACAAATCCCGTCTGCTGGGAACATAACACTCTGTCTGCAATTTATACAAAAGCCCAAGATGCTGAGAGATGTTGATCTGCTCATTTACCACAATCAGACAGTCGATTAAGCTGGCAAGAAAAAGTGGAAAATACCCACAGAATCTCGAGTAAAATCAGGCTGATCAATCATTACAATTTACAGCTGATGAGTATATAAAAGACCGGCCAAAAGAATCATGATGGTTTCACTGGATTGGTCATTAGCGGTCTTTCTTCCATCTGGAAAACAGAAGATCACGTGTGAAAAGCCAATGTCAGATTTCAGACAGGAGGCTGCTGTGGTTTTACCACAGCTCACTGAAGGCAGGAGGCAGAGTGCCAGGCCTGTGGCCTCCAAATCCAGGTGCAGAGAGAGGAGACATGGAATACCATGTTGTCCACCAAGACATGGCAAGGCAATGTGTCACTTCTCCGCACACAGGAGAGGACATCGAAATTTACACCAAAGCCAATTCCCATGACTGGCAGGAGGCTGCAGGCCTTTGTCATGCATAGGGCAGGCGGGAGCTTGGATTTAGGGGCTGAGTGCCAGGTCCACACCTGCTAGCTGAGCTCCCTTACCAAGTCACCGCACCTTCCAAGACCAGTCTCCTTGCCGATAAGAGGAGTAATCATAAAGACAGCTCCAGCTATTAGTGAAGGTGAGAAGGAAACAGCGGGCCCACCCAGCAGTCACAGAGCAGTTGCTGTTTCCCAGCTCTGAGTTCCTGGCATCTAGCAGGCTGTGGGGCACGTGGTGTGGGCTTCATAAATCTTGTTAGATGCAGGAGGAAATCCATGTCTGCCATCCATAGCCACAAATACCACAAAACTGCATGCTTTCTGACAGTTTATCTGAGTAATTTGGCAGCTGGATAAATAAATGTGACAAGCTATTCAAATAGAGGCTGAACTGACCAGTCCACAAATCCCAGGAACTCATCTCAGAACTGTGTCTGCAAATTTACACAATAAAATACACACAAAAGAATTATATTGCAATAGGGTAATCTAACAGTCTTCATCATAATACAATAATACAGGTACTTCCTATTAACATATTATTTTAAATTATCTAGTGGCAGAGAAATAGCAACACCAATTCCAAAGTAATGATGAGCATACACGTCGTTCACAGGTAACACAACAACACTGATGTGCTAAGAAAATACAGTCAAGCGTCGCTTAACAGTGTGCTACGTCCTTTGACATGACTCGTCAGGTGATTCTGTCAGGATGCAAAAATCACAGAGTGTACTCACACACACACCTGGAAGGTGCAGTCTACATATTCCTGCACTGTTTGGCATAGCCATGGCTCCGGGCTGCACCCCTGCAGTGTGTGTGTCTGTACTCAACACTGAAGGCAGCTGTTACACATGACACTTGTGCATCTAAATACAGGGAAGTAAGTCTTCTCTCAAAAAGCAAACATCTGTTGCACAAAGAAACAAAAAAATCATTATTAAAAACGTCGTTTTTATGCGCAGAACTCCATCTGGACAGCGCGTCTCTCATCTTTCGCTGTAACTCTCATTATTTACCACATAGCTCTATACGTGGCCTCTACAAAATTTTTTAATGGTGGGAATCTTGGTTTATTTCAAAAAAGAAAACAGAGAGAGTAAAAGACAGTATTATGTGAGAAAAATGTGTTACCAAACTTTACTAACTTATCTCTGAATTTTTTTAAGTGAAAAAAAATTTTTTTCATATTATTTTAGGAAAATTGAGAATATCATAGCATATTGCAACACTTGGCATACTTTCAATATTAGCCTGATAGTAGCCAGAGAGTTTCACAGCATCTAAAATGTCATGCTATCATAAAATAATTATAAAATACAGAAAGGCCAATAATGCATATATTGTTTGCTCTCTGGGGTCTAATTTTACTTCCCAGTTAAAATAAACATTAAGCAACAGCCTCATTTCATACACACGCAGACAACAAATACAAATAAACGGATACATATGCTGTCAAATTGTGAAAATATAAGCTGCCCTATTCCAAAATATGCTTATTAAGAATTAATGTAAAGCTTTCTGTGGAACAATAAAAACACTTAAAAGCAAAATGTAGTCTTTTTTCTTAAAATATAATGTATATTGGAAACAAAATTTCTGCACAAAGTGATTCTTTCAAGAGGCAGTGTAACTTCTAACTTCTAGCAACACGTGGAAAATTCAAAAAACTGCTTTTAGCTACAACTCCAAAAGCACAATGTATTTAAAAATGTGATAAACAGCACATTAGTAAAATTAAAACACTCTGATGTTCAAAATTGTTTTGATATACTGTTAAGAAAATGAAAAGACAACACTAATGTGGGGGAGATGTATTTTTTGCAAATGTCACATCTGACAGGGCACTCAGACCCAGAATACAGGGGGAAGTCTCAAAACCAAATATAAAAATACAAACAACCTAGTTTTTTTCTTTTCTTTTTTCTTTTTTTTCGAGACAGAGTCTCACTCTGTTGCAACCTCCACCTCCTGGGTGCAAGCAATTCTCTTGCCCAGCCTTCCAAGTAGCTGGAATTACAGACCCGCAACATCACACCTGGCTAATTTTTGTATTTTTAGTAGAGATGGGGTTTCACCATGTTGGCCAGGTTGGTCTCAAACTCCTAACTTGAGGTGATCCACTCACTTCAGCCTCCCAATGTGCTGAAATTAATAGGCACGAGCCACTGCACCCGGCCAAGCTAGCTTTTTAAGTAAGAAAAATATTTGAAGAGACACTGGATTGAAGAGTAAAGATGGAATGCAGGCAGATGAAAAGGGGCCCTATGTCATCAGTTATTAGGGGAAAATGCAGTACAACCTCAGAAGAGACATAAGTCTCCACTAAGAGGACAGCTGGGAGACCATTAGCCCAGGCTACAGGGGTGCAGCTGGAACTTCCGGTAAGGCTGCTAGGAACCCAAAAGGGAACAGTCAATTTGCAAAGCAGCTTGGTAGCTTCTCATAAAGTTAAACATACACTGCCATTTGCACAACCATTCCTATCCTAGGCATCAAATGAAATGTTCAAGTGAAATGAAAACCAATTTCCACAAAAAAAGCTGAAGCGAGTATTTACGGCAGTTTCATACATCATCGTCAGAATCTGGAAACAGCTCCAATGCTTTCGGCAACGGAGTCCATAGCAACACCTGCACGTTCCTACACTGGAACATGGGCATGTTCCTAGACTGGAACACATACACCGCACGTTCCTAGACTGGAACAGACACACCACACGTTCCTATACTAGAACACACACACCGTACGTTCCTAGACTGGAACACACACCACACATTCCTAGACTGGAACACACACCGCACGTTCCTAGACTGGAACAGACACACCGCACGTTCCTAGACTGGAACACACACCGCACGTTCCTAGACTGGAACAGACACACCACATGTTCCTAGACTGGAACACACACCGCACGTTCCTAGACTGGAACAGACACACCGCACGTTCCTAGACTGGAACACACACCGTACGTTCCTAGACTGGAACAGACATACCGCACGTTCCTAGACTGGAACACACACCGCACGTTCCTAGACAGGAACAGACACACCGCACGTTCCTATACTAGAACACACACACCGCACGTTCCTAGACTGGAACACACACCACACATTCCTAGACTGGAACACACACCGTACGTTCCTAGACTGGAACATACACCGCACGTTCCTAGACAGGAACAGACACACCACACGTTCCTAGACTGGAACACACACCGCACGTTCCTAGACAGGAACAGACACACCACACGTTCCTAGACTGGAACAGACACACCACACATTCCTAGACTGGAAAAGACACACCGCATGTTCCTATACTGGATCACACATTGCACATTCCTATACTGGAATGCTACTCAGCAATTTTTAAAAATCGACCATTAATTCACAAAGCAACATAGATGAGTCTGCAATACATTATGCTAACTGGTAGAAGCCAGTATCTCAAGGTTGCCTCCAGTAACAATATGAATCTATGTCACATTCTGGAAAAGAAAACACGTCAGACAGACAACAGGTGGGCAGGTGCCTGTGGCTGGAAGCAGGGCAAAGGAAACACAGAACTGAAGAGCAACAGGCCCACACATGTAGGTGCCACTCAACAACATCCTAGCAGAAGTTTTACCCTTTGTTATTGACATTAAGTTGAAACCAAAGTGTAAACAAACAAGCAAGCAAGCATCCAAGCTAAAAAGTCAAAATAACCACAAAACAGAACAAAGTGAAGGGAAGTAAATAATAAAGATAGAAGCAGAAATTCATAGAAACTAAAATTTAAAAAGTCCACAATCGAAGGCCAGGCATAGTGGCTCAAGTCTGTAATGCCAGTGCTTTGGGAGGCAGAGGTAGGTGAATCACTTGAGGCTGAGACTTTGAGAACAGCCTGGCCAACATGGTGTAACACCATCTCTACTAAAATTACAAAAATTAGCAAGGCATGGTTGTGTGTGCCTATAGTCCCAGATACTCTGGAGGCTGAGGTAGGAAAATAGCTTGAACTCAGGAGGCGGAGGCTGCAGTGAGCTGAGATCGCACCACCTGCACTCCAGCCTGGGTGACAGAGCGAGACTTTATCTTAAAAAAAAAAAAAATGAAAAGAAAAGCGTACACAATTGAGATGTTCCAACCAAAATAAATTTTTAATTCTAGTCAGAGATACATGAAAAAGAAGGGAAGAAAAGTGTAAACTGTATCTCAAGCTGATATTAAAATTGTTTTTAATTTTAGCTAAAAATTAAAATACTAATGACCAGTATCAGTGAAAAGCAACATAAATAAGAACAATGCAAAGATTAAATAGATCAAAAGAAACACTGTGAACTTTGGCCAATACATCTGAAAACTATGATAATATGGAAAAGTTCAGAAAAACAATATTTTCCTGAATTGTGTCAAGGAGAAGCAGAAAACCTGAATATTCCTAAAACCCTGACAGTTATTCAATCAGTGGTTTTAAATCTTTCCACAAAGAAAACATCCTGGCCTATGGCCCATGTGGTTTTAATGGCATGTTCCACCAAATATTTAAAGTAAAAGAATTCCAACTGTACAAAAACCATTCCATAATAATCAGAAGTACCATTTTAAAACTCATTTCCTAAGGATATATAAGCTTAATAGTAAACCCTAACAAGAAAAGCAGGAGAAGCAAAAATTACAGGCTAGTATCATGTGTGAAGACAGAATAACCCTAAACAAAATATGAGCAAGCCAGACATGGACATGTGCTCAACATCACTAATCACTGGGAAAATGCAAATCAGAACAACAATGAGATACCACCTCATCCCAATTAGAATGGCTATTACCAAAATGACAAACATGTCAGGAATAAGTGGAGAACAGAAAATACTCATGCTGCTTGTGGGAATGGAAAACAGTATCAAGAGTCCTTAAAAAAATTAAAAACACATACCCTTCGCCCACTTTTGAATGAGGTTGTTTGTTTTTTTCTTGTATATCTGTTTAGTTCTTTGCAGATTCTGGCTACAATAGCAAAGACCTGGAACCAACCCAAATGCCCATCAATGATAGACTGGACAAAGCAAATGTGGTACATATACACCATGGAATACTATGCAGCCATAAAAAACGATAAGTTCATGTCCTTTGTAGGGACTTGGATGAATCTGAAAACCATCAGTCTCAGCAAACTGACAGAAGAACAAAAAGCCAAACACCACACGTTCTCACTCATAGGTGGGTATTTAACACTGAGAACACGTGGACTCAAGGAGAGGAGCATCACACACTGGGGGCAGTAGGGAGGTGGGGAGGGAGGGGAAGGTGGTGAGGAATAACATGGGGAGAAATGCCAGACACAGTATGCACCTAAAGTGAAATAAATAAACTAAAAAAAATTTATGGGTAAATGCCATGTTTTGATATTTACAAGTTGGCAAATACAAGCAGCAATTTGATTGTCATAGATATTAATCACTTGGCTACTAGGATATAAAACATTGTTGAAAATCTTTAACAAGAGATTAATAACAGTAAAAAAAAAATAATAATAACAATACACCTACCACATGATCCAGCAATCCCACTGCTGGGTATTATCAGAGGGAAATAAAATCAGTGTCAAAGAGATCTCTGCACTGTCATGTTCACTGCAGCACTAGTCGCCATATACAAGACATAGAACCAACCCAACTGTCCACCAAAAGATGAATGGATAAAGAAAATATTGGACTTACATGCAGTGAAATACCATTCAGCCATAAAAAGTGGAATCCTTTCACTTTGGACAACATGGATGAATATGGAAGACATTATGTTAAGTGAAGTGAGCCAGACACAGAAAGGCAAACACCACATGATCACACTCATGTGCAGAATCTTTGAAAGCTGATCTCATAGAGCAGAGAGTAGAATAGGGGTTACCAGAGGCTGGGGGAAGGTGTGGAAGGGGAAGATGGCAAAAGGAAGGTCACTGATGCAAAGCTACAGTTAGATAGGTTCTGGTGGTCTGTTGCATAATTAGATGACTGGAGTTAACAATAATGTATTGTGTATTTCAAAATAACTAAAATAGAGGTTTTTGCATATACTCACCACAAATGATCAGTATCTGAGATAACACATATGCTAATAACCCTTATTTACCCATTATGCAATTTATACACATATAGAAACATCACATTGTGCTCCGTAAGTATATATAAGTACTCTTTTCAAACATAAATAACACATTTTTACAAAGAAACTCATACATCTGTGGCCAAATTGATTTTTGATAAGGGTGCCAAGACAATTCAATCATGAAAGAACAGTCTTTTCCACAGATGGTGCCAGGACAGCTGGACAGCCAAATGCTAAAGAATGAAGTTGATCCCTTCCTTACACCATATGCAAACATCAATACAAAATGGATCAAAGGCCTAAATGTAAGAGCAAAAGGTATATAAAACTCTTAAAAGAAAATAGCACAAATCTTCATGGCCTTGATTAGGCAATGGTATCTTAAATATGACAGCAAAAGCACAAAACAACAAAAGAAGAAATAAACTGGATATCATCAAAATTTAAAATAGCTATGCTTCAAAGAACACCATCAAGAAAAGAAAAGTGAAGGTGAAAAGACAGCCCACAGAATGCGAAGAAATATTTACATGTCATACATCTGATAAGGGCTTGTATCTAGAATACATAATGAAATCCTTACTATCTAATAAAAGACAAATAAGCTAGTTTAAAAATGGCAAAGGATCTCAATAGATACTTCCCCCGTAGAAGATATACAGATAGCCAATAAGCACACGGAAAGATGTTCAACACCATTAGCCATTGGAGAAATGCAAATCATAAGCACAATACCCTACCCTTCACACCAATTAGGATGGATAGAATCAAAAGGCCAAATAACAAGTGCTGGTGAGGATGTGAAGAAATCAGAACCCTCCTACACAGCTGGCAGAAATACATTTCTGGAAATACAGTCTGGAATTTCCTAAAAATGTTAAACATAGAGTTATGTTCAAACAATTCCAGTCCTAGGTGCATACCCAAGAGAAATAAAGACATAGGTACATGTGAGAAGCTGTGCATGAATATGCACAGTAGAATTATTCACAACAGCCAAACAGTGTACACAACCTAAAAGCTTTTCAACTAATGACTAGATAAATAAAATGTGGTATATCTGTACAAATGAATGTTACCCACCAATGAAAAGAAAATACCTGCTATAACATGGATGAACCTTAACACATTATGTTAAGTGAAAGAACTCAGTCACAAAAGTCCATATATTGTATGATTCTGTTTACAAGAAATGTCCAGAGCAGGGAAATCAGCCAAGACAGAAGTGGAATCGTGGTGGCCAGGCCTGGCCTGGGTAGGGGGCAGGGGGAAGTGAGGACAGCTAAGGCAGGTGTGGCTTCTTTTGGAGATGCTAAAGGCATTGAATTGTGTACTTTAAACAGGTCAACTGCATAGCATATGATTTACATGTAAGTAAATTTATTAATAAAGGATATTTGCTGTACAATTTCATGTATATGAATTTGAAATATAAGCAAAACTAATCCATGTGGTTTGGAGTCCCCACAGTGGGGATTCTTGATGGGTGAGGAGAGAAGGCATGGCTGGGAAGCGGGTAGAGTGAGACTGTAGTCTGCCAATACTTCCTCACTGATCCTTGCTGGGCAAGGAAGGATGGCATGGCTGGAAAGGGGGTCGAGTGAGACTGGTCTACCAATGCTTCCTTATTGATCTTTGATGGGCGAGAAGGGATGGCATGGCTGGAAAGGGGGTCGAGTGAGACTCTAGTCTACCAATATTTCCTTGTTGATGGGCTGCTGAGCAGAGGGCTGTGCTCCCTTCATGAAAATTCAGTGGCCATAAACTTCACAACTTTTTGCAGGTATGTCATAGTTCAATAAAAATGTCTTTTAAAAAAAGTAAATGGATGTATACATGAACAACCCCTGCTATTTTGAGTCAGCTTCACTTCCTAATAGAGAAACTACTAATTCCTCACTCTGACAAACACACTTCCTAACTCATTCACTGCAATGGCAGAGCTGAAGAAATGCTACTATTCATGGTGAACCACAAAGTAAACAAAAATATGTTAAACAACTAAGAAAATTGGTATAGCACTCCATATCAAAAACATTTTTGGCAACAGGTACTATTAAAATCATTTACAAAATAATTTACATCTGACACACTGAAACATATTACCAATGTTTTAAAATATTTAATCCCCTAAATAATCCAGATAAACATCAATGACTTAAACATATCTTTTCCATACAGTTACACCTGTTCACAGCTTAAAAGAATACACATGAAGAAATGTAAAGGTATCATGTAGCAAGGACACCATGACAGAAAGTCTAATACTTTGTTTTCTAAATACTTCTTTACAACTACTATGTTTGAGGAATGTGGTGAATGCACCGACACAGCTTTTAATCCTCCTAGATCAATCATATCACAAAGCAACAAGATAGCAAAACCCAAAACCTTGTGAACACCATTTACAGCAAAAGTAGTCGACTAGACAGCCCAGGGAGTGCAAAGCATAGTGAAGTAAGAGGACACCAACCATCCCAGCATCTGCGTGGCATCCGTGTGCAAGGAGAGAAGGCAGTGCCTGGTGTCCACACCGTGGCACCCACTCCAAACTGTCACATGTCAGCCTGAGCCAGGCCCCAAAGCTGGAAGGGGTTTTGCCCACCGACAGTCAGTGAGCAGAGGAGAAAGACAACCCCAGGCAAAGACAATCCCCATGAACTCCTGACGCTGATCAGCTACATGGCCCTCCCAGGAAAGGGTCTCACCCTGAGATGATAACAGAACTAAGGGGTAAAACACCTTCATAAAACCAGGGGAGGGGAACAGAGCCAGGAGATCTCAAAATCACACTGCCACATTCTTAGCTCCACATGCAAACAACAGAAGGGAGAGCTCTAGGAAGTCAGAAAAGCTCTCTCGGATTCTACTTTCTTCCTAAAGTTCAGCTACATTAAGGTCGCATAAGTATAAGCAACAGAAAGCTATCAGGGTCAAATCAACCCAATAAAAGTTATTACAGAAAACAAAGAAGCCAAACAACACCCTGGCCTGTACACAACAAAAGCCCGCCAGAGAGGCACATCCACAAAACAAGTCAAAACTACCACCAGCCACCGTAAAGCAAGCTGGAAGGCACTAAGAAGATTACCTAAGGCAGAAAAGAAGAATGTAAATCAGAACCAGAAAAACTTTAAAGTGACAGAACTGAGGGCAAAACTTTTAGAACTACGTGATAGCTCATTTCAGAAATTAAGAATAAAACTGAGGAAACAAGAATGAATAACACGTGATGCATTAAGAGAAATATAAGGTTAAAAAAAGAAGGAAACCCAGAAAGAAATGAAGTGGCAAATATTTGATGGGCAAAGAAAATAGAACAGATAATAGGAACCTCTAAAAGTGAAACCCAAAGCAGTAGAAGAGAACAAATGCTAAAAGCTATAATTCACAAATGTTCCCTGAAAATCTGTTTTAAAAGTTTGACTACATATTGAAAGAATGACTGTACCAGAGAAATTAACTCAGAACAATGAACACCAAGGCATATAATAATATGGTTACTGAGCACTAAAAAGAGTAAAAGTCCTTTGGTGTCGATCAGAAAGACAAGTGGCTTTTAAGGGAAACAGAGTCAAGTACTTGTCAGGTGCCTTTTCTTTTTTCTTTTTTTTTTTTTTCTTTCTTTTTTTTTTGAGACGGAGTTTCGCTCTTGTTACCCAGGCTGGAGTGCAATGGCGCGATCTTGGCTCACCGCAACCTCCGCCTCCCGGGTTCAGGCAATTCTCCTGCCTCAGCCTCCTGAGTAGCTGGGATTACAGGCACGGGCCACCATGCCCAGCTAATTTTTTTTGCAGTTTTAGTAGAGACGGCCTTTTCAACAGCATCATGTTACATTAGAGGAAAACAGAATAACATATTTAAGATATGTCAGGAAAGTAAATGTAAGCCAATCATTACATATGCAACAAACCTGGCCTTCAGGTATAAAGGACACAGAAACACTGACAGCAACATATAATTACTCAGGGAGTATTGTTCCCATGAGGATGTTTTGAAGAAACTTCTAGACAACAAACTCCAGGGAACCACAATGACCAGAGCAATGCTGACCTATGGACGAGTAGGTAGGAGTAAACATGTGGCTACTCACAAAACTAACCGTAGGTGATGACCAGGAGGGAAAGAATGCAGAATTTAATGGATCTGCTCTGACAATGCCAATATAATCTGGCACTAAAAATGCAGAGCACAGGGGATCATGTAAGAAAGGTAGTTGGTGGTCTTCCGTAGTCACATTGGTGGAAGTGTCCATATCGTTATGTTACGACTGCTAGATGCATGACGTGGGATACAGGAAATGTCTAATTATCGGTTGCTGTAACTCTATTACACCTTGTGCTCTTGAGAATCGGTATACCCTGCAAGGAAAACAAGAGACACAAATGTGATGTGAAATAGCTGTAGTAAAAATGCCAAATTCCTAAGTTCAAATTGGAGGTATCAGTATTAATTCATGTGACAGCCTTCAAAACCTCACATGTTGCCAGGTGTGGTGGCAGCACCTGAGGTCCCATCTACTCAGAGGCTGAGGCAGGAGGACCGCTTGAGCCCAGTAGTTCAAGGCTGTAGTGACCCAAGATCACAGCTATGAATGGCCACTGCACTCTAACCTGGGCAATATAGCGAGAAGTCATATCCAAAAAAAAAAAATCACATGTATTTCTAGCTTTACTCTACAAGGGACTAGAAACAATGACCTTCATGTAGCAATATACACCCCTAGCAACTGGGTCTTGTTGTTGAAATGCCAGTTTCTCTAAACAGAGCAGAGCTCCATAGATAACAGGTAATTCCAAGTCTGGGACAGAACATGAGCAACATGAACATCTATCAAAGGCTGCCAGGTTTGCGTCCCAAGGACTCAGAAGCCAAATGAAGAGGCCCCCGCTGGCCAAAGCTGGACAAGTGTGAGCCTCAGTATGAACGACCATCACAACGTGCTGAGGCGTGCCAAACATGCGCCATCCAGGAGTTCATAATAATAGTTTTAATTAATCGGTCCTCTTTGGAGGGGGGAGAGAAACCAATTCATTACTTGATAACTTTTAAATTCAGGAGAAGAATTGAGCATTTGTCTTGCCTTCCCCATATGAACTTCTCCATTTTATAACAAAATAGATGAAGGGCTGTTGTTTTATAGAAATAAGTTCAATTTATATATGATAAATAAAAGGTAAAATTAAAATATTACCACTCCTCAACCCCCAATGAATTAGTGGGTCTATGCTCTGACCATCAATCAATACTTCCTGACATCACAGACAGCGAGAGCTAGACATGACATGCCCTGGACGAAAGGGCACAGTCACTGCTGAGTCCTGCCTAACAGAATACACAAGTCCCTAGGTCCAGCTGCCAAGGATGAAAACACACAGGAATGCATGATGTGCACCACGCAGACACGTTCCACAGAATCCAGAGTGTGAGGAAACCTGCCGGCCGAATGGTCAGAGAAAGAGAAGCAGGAGAAGACGCTGCGGATCAAAAGAGACCTAAAAGGCATCTCAGTGGAGACAGATCCTAAAACTGGGCTGTAGAGGCTTGGAATGCTCACATGGGTAATAAAACTGTGAGTAAACATGAAGAACTGATGACCATGAGTGTCAAGACAGGGGCACTTAGGGCCAAAGTAAGGGTGCTGACCAGAACAAGGTGCACAGACAGGAAGCAGCATCCTGGTTTTCACAGAGGCGGTGATTCATCTCACAACCAAACTTCTGTAGCCTTTGACCAGGCTTTTCCCATCTGTCCTAAGCCCAGGCTTGAGAACCACCATGCTACTCTCCGCTTCTGGGAGCTCGACATTTTAGATTCCATGTATAAGTGAGGACAGGCAGTATTTGTCTTTCTGTGCCTGGCTTATTTCACTCAAAGTTCTCCATATTCATCCAAATGACAGAATTTCCTCCTTCTTTTTAAAGGCTGAATAGTATTCCATCGTGCATCTCTATCAGCACATTTACTTTATTCAGCTGCTGTTGGACACCTAGAATGACTCCATATCTTGGCTATTATAAATAATGCTGCAGTGAACATAAGAATGCAGACATCTCAACACACAGTTCATTTTCTTTGCACCTGTGCCAAGAAGTGGGAATGCTGGATCATATAGCGGTTCCATTTTTATTTTTTTAGGAACCTCCATACTGTTTTCATAATGGCTACTATAATTTACATTCCCACCAACAGAGCACTAGGGTCCCCTTTCTCTGCCTCCTCGCCAACACTTGTCTTTTGGTTTTCAGTAACAGCCAGCCTAACAGGTGTGAGGTGATAGCTTACCGTGGTCAAATGCAAGCTTTTTCTGATTTAATAAAATAACAGGTAACCTCACAGGTAAAAGCAGCACCTCGCCATTTCAGATGCTGTTTGTAATAACCACAGATATGCTCTCACTCCCCAGGAAGTCACCAGCAGAGGAATCACAGTCCTGCTTTAATTAATTGTCTTTACTCCTGTCTGCTGTCAGCCATGACATGCAAGCAGGAAGGCTCTTCTCCTCTCATTAGATAAAAGTTCTTCATCACTTGTTCTTTCAAGTCTTAAGGGATCCTTGTTTCAGTAACAGAAGTTTAATTGCATTAACATGACAATATAGTTAAGAATAAACAAATTTTACAACAAGAGCTTTTCCCTTTTTTGGTGTCGCTGAGCACTTGTCTAAGCTAAAAAGGAAAATACACTAGATCTATAACAGATATCTTTAAAGCTTATCAAACAATGTACATTGTGGATTAAATGAAATTCCTGAAGACCTGTATATTATCAATGTACAGTAGTGGTTTACAACCCTAGCTGTACGATGAAATATTTCAGGAAGCACCAAAAAAAAAAAAAAAAAAAAAAACCTGGTGCCAGGACCACCCCCAAGAATAAGTGAATCAGGATTTGTGTGAGTGGAGTAGCTGATTTCTCTTAGGTCTTAACCACAAGGTTCCTAAACACAATGAGCTCATTAAGCTGAAAGAGAAACAGATTTAAACTATTTTTTATTTTAAAAACATCAAGAACTTAATAAAATAATAACCATCATTTACAGTAAGTTTTACTTACTGGGACAGTTTTAGGGTGTCTAAACTTTACTTAGGGAGGGATAAATAGGAAGTAAGAAGAAGGAAGAAGGGGAGAGGAAGAAAGGAACAAAGGGATGCAAAAGACAAGAAGTACGTTGCCAGCATCCCTTCAATTACTCTGAAGTATGTTTAGGACATCAGCAGGGGTCTGCACATATTTAATGCAATTTCTATCACTGTCCATATACAGGATCCATACAGAGTCGCCCATTTAACATTTGTTTAGCAAATATTAATGTATACGAATTTCAGGCCACGCACAGTGGCTCACAGGTGCCTGTAATCCCAGCACTTTGGGAGGCCGAGGTGGGTGAATCACCTGAGGTCAAGAATTCAAGACCAGCCTACCCAACATGGCGAAACCCCATCTCTACTAAAAATACACAAAATTAACCAGGCTAATTTTGTGGTGGTGGGCATCCTATAATCCCAGTTACTCCGGAGGCTGAGGCAGGAGAATCTCTTGAACCTGGGAGACAGAGGTTGCAGTGAGCAACTACTGCACTCCAGCCTGGGTGACACAGTGAGACTCTGTAAAAAAAAAATTACACACACGCACACACACACACACTTCTACAACGCACCCAACAGAGAGGCCAGCCTGGGAAGCCAGGGTGGACCTGAGATCTGCTGCCTGTGGCCTGAACACAACCTTAGGTCAGGCAGGTAAATAAAAACACAGATGCACCGCTACTTACTAGTGTAGGGATGGTGATGAACACACTATAAAAATGTTGAAAAGAAGGAAATAATTTTGTAATATTACATTCTCTGGCATTCTCATCGTGCTTCAGTTTGGAGTCTTGGTCAAAACCGGTGTTTAACAAATTCAATGAACAACATTTATTATGAGTCAGGCACCACAAAAAGTGCCAGGAACACAACGATGAAGGCACACTTATCCTCAAGGAGCAGCCCCTTCCTCCGCAGGACGCACAGGCTGGAGGAGCGGCCAGGCTGCCTCGCCCGTCGCGCCAGCAGCTTGGGCAGGCGGCCCGTGAGCTCCCGGCTCCCCGCCGGGAGGAAGGAGCCGCCACCTGCGTCCTACCGCCGCCAACATGGAGGTGCAGCGGCGACGCCGGGACGGGGTCGAGACACGACTTGAGCCCTGGGGGCCTGGCTCCAGAGTTGTTTTTAACCAGGCCATTAGCTTGTCAAGTAAGAGAAGAACGTTGTTTCCTCCCTTGGGACATTAGGGGTGGGCTAGCCTAATGAGCACAGCAGCAGGTGTGCGCATGCGCGCTGCGAGACGCGCGGGGAGAGGCAGCGAGGAGGAAAGACGCCAAAGGAGCGCAGACTCTGGTGTCGGCCTTGGCAAAGTGATGAAACAACACATCTCCGTTTGGTACCATCTTTAAATAAACCGCTTGTTAATGTGGTGTTGGCATGAAACTCCGTCTCCTTAGCAACGCGGCCCTGTCCCCAGCAGGGCCCACCATCTCCAGAGCCCTTCCGGGGTCAAAGGGCAGTGCTTGCCGCCGGGAAAGCCCGCACCGGAAGCGGGCGGCGCCACCCCAACCCACCACCACCCTCCACAGGGCGCGTTCCCCAGTGAGGAGACGCCACCCCGGAAGCGCCTCACCCTCCTGTGCCCCGACATGCCAGGCCCCAGACGCTCGCCCGGGAAGCCCCTTGGGCCACATCCCTGCCAGGGCGCCTGCAGGACCAGAGAATCGCCCCATCCAGAGCCTCTTCCAGGACAAGGCCACGGCGCCCGAGACCCACCATCTCACAGACGCCCGCAAGGCGGGGCCCAGGCCTGAGCCGCCATCTTCTCACTGGACGGCCGCATGGCGTCTGCTCCACAGGAAAGAGCCTCCACGGGACACTCGCCTCCTGCCTGAGCCTTGCTGGGCACTGGAAACAGGAGGTGGCCCAGGCTTTGAGCCGAGACCTGGGCCGCGGCTACGTTCTCCAGCTTTTCCCGGTGTCTGTGGGATTCGGGTGTCTACATTTAAAATCAGGAAAAGCGCTCCTAACGCCACAGCTGTTGCGCTGCCTCTGTGCCCGGCTGCTGCAGGTGTCCTTCACGTCTGGGCGTATGTTCTATGGAAGTGCGGAGCCATTCAGCCTCACAGACAAAAAGTCATCCAAGGAAGGAACGTGTCTTAGACCCACAAATGACCAAACCTATGAGAAAATGTCCGCCTTTGGCACATGAAGGGACGAACACACACACGTTGCAGTTTCGCCGCATCACAGGAAAGCAGTTCTCACTGAGACAGTGACAGTGAGCCCGCACCCACACAACAGTGAGCGCCAGAGACCGTCAGAGACTGGCTGGCAAAGGGAGACAGCATTAACTCCAGAGACGGGAAAGCCTGAATTAATTGTAAAATAATAGCCATAAATGCTCTTTAATCACTCTCTTAAGTATTTCAGGAATTTGGTGACACAGCCTAGCGTGGAGGAAGGCATTTCATTCCAAGTTCACACGTAGCAAACCTCAAGTTCAGGAAGAGAATCCATTCTAAGAGTGCCTCAGAGCCTGCACTGCCAGCAGGGCCAGCCACAAATGAACCCCCAGACATAGAAGCATGGAGATTAGGACTACAAAGCCACTACCCAAAACCGCAATATCAAGATAGAAGACGGAGAGAGGGGTGGGGCAGGGACCATTCAAGGGGGCGGCCTGAAGCACCGCGCGGATTCTAAAATAAGGCCTGGCCTAGAAGCAATGTCATAACCACGTTTTGATTTTTCACCTCAAACCCCAAATGTTGGCTTACTAGATTTGGGAAGCAGATAATATTTAAATAGAAGTGGGTAATATTTTAAGTATATAAAGAAAAACTAAAATATTTAAAGGTAAATGCTTTAAATGGTAGGCAATATTGCAAATAAAGTTTTATTCCTTACTACTCAGTTGTTCAGTGAATTCAATTCAGTGTATGGTATCAGAGAAGGAGAATTAACTCCATCCAGATGAGGGCAGCCCCCCTTTCACAAACACCCATGCACACTAACACACATGCACCCCAACATACATGCACACATGTGTACACTAACATACATGCACACGCAGAGACAGGCACACATACACATGTTACACAATGTGACAGCCATGCTTGGGTAATGAAGTCTCATTCTAGAAAGTTTTGTTTTACTATTTCAACCTTTATTTTAGGTTCAGGGGTACGTGTGCAGGTTTATTACATGGATATACTGTACTGCATGAGGCTGGGGTTTGGGGTACAAATGATCCTGAGATCCACGTACTAAGCATAGTACCCAATAGGATCCTGTCACCCAGGTACTGAGGGTAGTACCCAATAGGGCATAGCACCCACTCAACCCCCTCCCTCATAGGAACAAGGAGGAAGTCCAGGACTGCGACTCCCAGGTTTCCTTTTTTTTTTTGCACTGATTTGATCAAGGAAGACAGAGTATTTTAAAGGTAGAAAGATCTAACCATTCTAAAAAACAAAACACGAGTCAAAGTACAGGAAGGTGGAACACAGCAATGAGATTTGAACTTAATATTTAAGCTGAAAAGCATTCATTCTGTCCACCAAAAATGTTCTGAATGATGTGTTCATGGCACTGAGGAAGGCAGGCGCATATGTTGGCCTGCATTTGCTCACAGCCTATTCCCAACCTCATGGAACTATAATGGCGTAAACTTCTCATCCCGTCATTATGCCTGGCTCATATTTTGCATGTTAAAACCCACAAATTAAAACAGCCACACACTGGCACACAGGGCTCGCTCTACCCCAAGAGAGGGGCAGCTGTGTATGGGGTCCTGAAAGCCAGTGCTGCTCTGCTGGGACTGGTCAGCATGTGATCTAGTCCTCCGCTTCTTCTACGAGTGGATTCACAAAATGACTGAATAGGATCGCATCCTGAGACAAGCCTGGTGTACTTGGCAACGCTGAGTTGCCTGGGAACGTGATTCAGCCCTGGTTTCCATTTCCCCTAATGAATCCCACTCCTTGGTTACTGATTGACTCTGAATCGGGCAACGTCTCCACGCCTCTGTGCGTCCCACACAAGGGTGAGCCCACTGCACCAATGAAAAGGCACGAATTGTCATCCCACTGAGGAGCCACCAGCTCCATAAATAATTTTTTTCTTTTTTACCACTTTGAAAATGGCAAAGAGGCTAATCCAACCTGTCATGTTCTGAGATAAAAGATGAAAAACTTCCTTTGCAACTATTTTTCCAGGAAATATAGAAATTTTGTCTAAATCCATGATAAAAATAAAATCTCTAAAAGATGAAAAGTATGCATAAATTTAAATAAAAAATAAGTCCTCTGGCAGAAGAATAATGACCCCAAAAGAGGTTTACACTGTGATCTCCAGAACCTGAGAATTGGTGACCTTACACAGCAGAGGAGAGAAGGTGAGGGTCCTGAGATGGGACAGGGTGGTCCTGGACTAACCATGGCCCACTCTTAGCACAAGAGTCCTTAAGCCACGGAACCTTGAGCCAGAGATGCAGCATCAAAGACACTCCCACCCCACTCACTGCTGCTAGCTTTGCAGACGAAGGTGGGGCCACAAGCCAAGGCAGGCAGGACCCTCCAAAGCTGGGAAAGGCTGAGAAACAGGTCACCCCAGAACTCAAGAGGAGCTGGCCTGGCTGACACCTGGATTTTAGCCCAGCAAGACCCCTGTTGGACTTCCAACCTCCAGAACTCTAAGACAATCTATGTGTTTGGTTTAAGCCTAGAAGTGTATGGTAATTTGTCACAACAGGAAGCCTGACTTCTCTCAGGATATGGGTACTGGAGTGTTGACTCCCCCACTGCACCTTTCCAAAGTCTTAGGAATAAATGGGTGATGTCACGGCTACACTGAAGGAGCTCTCAGACACCCGCATTAATCACATGTGTGCCATTTTTTTAGAAACACTGTGAACACAGCATAAAGATAGGTAAGCCCTGCCACAACCCCGGTGCTGCTCGCTGAGATGATGGAAGGACATGGTACTTGTCAGAGACTTGTCAGAGATGCTTACTGGCATTGCACCTTCATCTACATAAACCTGAAATCCCAATCAGCATGCTGTGTGAGAAACCAGAGTGAATGAGGGGCCCTGTAGCCATCAACCCATTACAAAGAACTGACTCCCAGGTGGAAGAGCCCACCCCACGTCCACACACCCCATGCCATCTCTCTGCTCCTATTGATCTCCCAGTGTCTTCGCTGCTCAGCTCCCACCCAAAGCTGAGCACAGTCTTGTCATGAACCAGCAGTGGCTCTGCATGTGCTGCCTACTGCAGCTGACATTCTTACACAAACATAGTTGTCCTCACTTCCTCCACAGCACTCTGAAAAGGGAAATAAAGCTTTAACATAAGGGTTTATCAAAAAAAGCAATGCAAAAGAAAAGTGACACGTGACTATCCCATGACCACGATTAGCATTTTTCCAAAATACAAAGATTATCTGACATTAGAAAACTTTAACAGTATCATTTCTCACTAAACACAACAGTGGGTTCACCAGTCAGACAAACAGAGCCTTGACTTACAGATATACCTAAATAAATCCAGAAGAATGCAGGCGATGACTGTAAACAATGAAATTAAAATGTGACAGCTGGACCAGGTGCAGTGACTCATGACTGGAATCCTAGCACTTTGAGAGGCCAAGGCAGGTGGATCACCTGAGTCAGGAGTTCAAGACCAGCCTGGCCAACATAGTAAAACCCCATCTTTACTAAAAATAAAAAAAAATAAAAAAAAATAGCCAGGTGTGGTGGTTCGAACATGTAATCCTG